>NW_027460915.1:0-47396 GCF_037038515.1 Microtus pennsylvanicus
TTTAGATCATAGGGCCAAAATACTGTGAAAATGACAACACTAACCTACCCAAAACTTTTTCTGAGAGTATGCCACCATTTCATCAAGCCCATGTAAAAACAATCAATTTCAAGTTGGTTGGTTACTGACAATGAAGGCAGATAAATACACTAAAGTAAGATATATCCCAGCCTCTCTTAACTATGAAGCTTTTACACTCCTTAAAGGAACAATAAGCATGTTGTATTTTATGTATCATTGCATTATTTGCAGTCTTTTTATCCTAATCTCATTTGCTTTCCTAGGAAAGTAGTGAGAAAGCTCAGGAGAAATAGAAATTACATTCTGAAAAAGTTAAGAGTGAGATTATGCAGCTAAACACAGCAAGGTCAGAATAGAAGCCTAGAGCTTACAAATATCATTGTAGTGCTCTTTTACCATGATATTTTACCAGGACTTGTCCAAGGAGTTCATATTTTGCCAGATTTTAAAGAAACATACAGATAGTTATATTTCATTTATGGAAGGTTTAGACTGACTAATTTCAGTTTTATGGACACTGTCCCATAAGAGTTTTATACACATATTAAACTGCATATGGTATATAAAATAGATTACATATATGATATGTATATAATATTATATCTTAAATATACAATAGATTTATACATACAATATAATAAATAAATAATATATATAGTATGCTGAGATAGAGAATTTCAACCAACAAGAATTGAAATTTCCTAACGACAAAAATAATTCTATTTGTCCATACATTCCCAAGATGACTCTAATATGTGCATTTTCAAAACATGATTTTATACTGTTTCCATTTCCTGAGTCATTTTAGGAATTTTACTTGCTTGTGCCAACAGAAGAAAATATAAGAAACAAGAATGTAGATAAAGGAAAGCAAAGGTTTCTGTATTATTAATTATCATTCGTTGTTCACTTAAAGAATATAAACAAACACGAGTGTTTGCATGACACACTCATTTGTCAAGAAACAGTGGATATGGATTAAATTTCAACTATAAGCATTCCTATCAATAAAAAGTTACACATAGGGAACGATCAAGAAGATGCCCCCCAAAATGAGTACTAGTATTAAGGTAAAGTCTTTTGTTTTGATTTTTTCTATTGTCTGACTAAATCTATAGCGAGTAGGGATTATTGTATACTTTAGGAAAAATATTTAGATGGGAACAAATGTAGCAGTAGTTCTTGGATATTCCAATATTCCAGCAACAGGTATGTTCTTGGCTTTCCTGATGTTATGAAAAAACTATCAGAGAATGACCATGTGATATTCTCTATTTATGTATTTAGATGACCAGTAACATATAATGAGGAAAGTATTGGACAGAGTTTGCTATTCTTCTAAATAACTGGGCCACAGATAGAGAGGTCAACAAATAGAAAGCTCAGATTTTGTTGGGATTTACATGAGATGACACAACACCAACTCTTTCACATGGCACAGTTCCCACAATCCAAAGGCAGTAATCAAATTTGGCAAATATGAGAACCCATCTGGACCCTCATTGTGAGGCATGCATATGTGCCACATGCACATTTCAACAGAAACCGATCATCTTCTCTACTACAAAAGAACATATTAAATTAGGGAGCAAAAGTAGTAGAGTAGGATCTGGGAAGAAATGGAGGTAAGAAGATGGAGATTGTTTGAAAGATATTGCATGCATTTATGCAATTTTGTATTTAAAAAGGAGACCAATGAAGAAGTAGAAATAATTCAAAGCAAAACAGTATCCTGGGGCCAGCTTTCAGAAAATGCTACGCTTGAAGACTATTCATAACAGATCTCACAAATTTAACTAAGTACTGAAATGATTAACTCTCTAATGGAGTCTCTTAATTTTGTCTCCACGTTGCACATGGAAGCAGACATTTGACTCCTTTTCCTTTTTATGCAGGAATTTCAAAGAGGAGTTTGCCTCCTTCTCAACCCCAGGGAGTCTTTAGCTTTACTGTCATCTCTCAAGGGGAAAAGAGACTACTGTTCAGATTTGTTTCTTCTCTGTGTGTCAGTAAGAACAAACATTAAAATGGATTCAATCTTATGCATGCTTGTTCCAAGTGGGTTAAAATAGTTTCTAATATTGGCAATACAATTACATTTTACATTAACCATTCAAGCAATGTCCAATAGAAAAGTAACTCACAATTTTATGAGAAAAATTTCAAAATTATTATAAATGCTTTAACCATATTAGTAACTAATTAGTAAGCTAATTTGTGTTAAATTTATCTGCATTTTAGTTATATCCAAATGTGTGATAAACAAAGCATAAAAACCCCACTTAGTCCTAAAATAACTTTGGACATAGCCAAAAATACGTAAATGTGTTGATTTCTCAATACTGAGAATCACTACAAATAGGAAACTAAACTGGTAGCTTAAGAACAGAAACTGGTGTTGCAGACTGAAATTTTATAGGTCAGTTTAAGAACTTGGACTTATTACATACACGAAGGAAAAAGGAAAGTGAGTATATCTACTTTAAGAACATAAACATGGCTAGGTTGATAATTGGAGCAGTTAAGAAAACATCATCACATGACTTATATTAAAAGCTACTTCAGACCCAGACAACCTAGTGGTAATGAAAGTTGAAACCAAAAAGTAGACATTTAAATATTAATCAAGAGATATCTGGTTTTGGAGACCAAATATAGACTAACAATGCCACCTTTGTAGGTGATCTTATCCAAGAAAATATCTTAAAAGGAAAAACTTTCATATATTTTCATAGGGTAATGTTTCATACAATACTAACAAAAAAGCATTGACATTGGAGATACAATTTCATCTTCTATTAGCATATAGAAATAGGTTTGAGTTCCTGCCCCTATACTCCAAGCCCTTAGATTTTGGATCATTAAGAGACCATTCAAATAGAAGATATGCTGACAATGTTAATATATGTGAAACTACACAAAAAGTTGATAAAATAGTGATATATAAATCAATTTATTCTGAGTACTTTGTAATGGATAGTGTAATTGGAGACTGCTCTTTTATTCCTGGCCACTCAGATCTGAATAATCACACAGAAACTCCACAGACTGCTTGGCTGATGACTCAGGTATATTTCTAGAAAACTCTTATATCTTAAATTAACCTGTTTCTATTATTTTATATTTTACTATGATGCTTATAGTTTATTAATAAGGTTCTGGCATCCTCCTCCTTCGACAGGTACATGGCTCCACCATCTTTCTCTCAGAATTCTGTTTAGTGTTCCCACCTAGCTCTATTATGCCCTACCATAGGCCGAAGCAACTTCTTATTAACCAATGGTAACAAAACATATTCACAGCATCCACAGAGGAATCCCACATCATCTCACCTTTTCTGTGTAAACAAAAAGGAAGTTTTGAACTTTGACATGGTAAAATTGCATATAACAAAACAGGTATCAAGCAAGAATTACAGTTACAATATTTTTGGTTGTTGTTGTTTTCGAGAGAAGGTTTCTCTGTAGCTTAAGTGCCTGTCCTGGAACTAGCTCTTAAGACCATGCTGACTTCAAACTCAGAGAGATCCACCTGCCTCTGTCTCTCGAGTGCTAGGATTAAAGGCCTGTGCCACCACCACCCTACTCAGTTATGATGCTTTATGTATCTTATCTTTGTGAGTCTAAAGTTTCATATCCAATTTATCTTTTATAATAACTAAGGAATATGATAACTATTTTTCTTCAACTCCTCACAGACACCAGAAAGATATAATGTAGTCTAAGTAAACAAGAAGTGCCCTGTAAGCAACTTTCAAAATTATAGAATTGACAGAAATATCTTGCTGCCTGGACAGTCACCCAAAGTCTTCTGTAATATTGGGGCATCTCTCTTAAGCCTACAGGCCCATAATATCTGGCAGACTTTTCCAGGAAGCAGGAAATTTGAAAGGCTGTTTCACCTATATTGACAGTTTGTCAGTTCTTCAAAGTGTCTAGCAGTTTCTTTGGTGGAGCAGGTACCCCAAAGTACTGTCTCACTTTCTTTTGTCAAGTTCAGCAGTCATTGTTTAATGGGTCCTACATGTCCAGTTCATACAGCATACCATCAAACAATCCATACAAGAGCAGTTTCTTGCCCAAATGACTAGCCTTGTCACATTGAAGGCAAATTCCATAATGAGTTTATTCAATGCCCATCAACCTCTTAAAGTAGATTGGTGCCACCCGAAGAAGACATGTCTCATTTCATTGTCAAGAAAAGTTTAAGTTCTTAAAGCATTTAAAAAATTCAAAGAAAATACAATAATGTATAATATGTATAATCCAGACTCTGTGTATTTTCCATCTTTATATGACTTATTTTATTAACTCTATTACTTTTAAATATTTATTTTACTATCTTTACTTCTTTAAAATACAACTGTCTGTACTCTTTTGTCTTTCTCTCTTAAGTCCATGTACATTTATCCAACATTGTGACCCATTCAGGGGTCTTTTTTTTTTTTGTCTAAATTTGTCTCATTGCATATCCGTAATCATTTGCTGACCAGGAGCATTTTTTAAAAAAATGTTAAGTGAGCATGGCTAGGATTAACACTGCAGCTTTGACTGTTGGCTCCATCCTGTCCAACATGGCAGAGGTGTGTTCACTGCCTCTGTGAGTAATGTTCACCACTCCAGCTCCAGGAATTCAGTGGGTCATAATGTTGCCATTAATAAACTTGTAGCACTCTACTCACAAACTTCATTTAAGTTCTCCATAGTCAGACCTCCAAAAAGAGCCAGAGTCATTGGTGCCACTAGCAGAAATCAGAAAGCTATCTTTTAAAGAAGCCATGCCTCTGCTTGCAGAAAGGAATGAGGCCTGGTTATCATGCTTAAGAGCTTTGAATGTAGTTGTGTATGTACCTGAGTCACCACAAAAAATAAATAAAATAAAAAAATCAGTGTTTTACAGCAATTATATGATTAATATTGCACCAAATCTATATACAGAGAAATCTGTGTCATATTGCTAATAATTTAATAAATGGGACTTTTTAGTTATCTTTATATCTCCTCAAGACCTGTTGGAAAATGCGAAATAAATACATGAACAGAAATATCAACAAAAAATTCATCCCTGAAATTCAAAACGTAAATGGGAAATCAGTAAATAATTCAGGGCAATAAAATTAACAAAATTTAAATAATGTTGGTAGAATTACACAAAAGAGAACAGGGGAGTAACGGTAAAGTTCTAAGTTTTAGGTTATTAGCAAAAAATTCTTTCACTTTTTTGTGCCTCTGAGACAACTGATGAATAAAATACAGGCTAGAATTTAGTTCAGCCTCTTAGTGGGGCCTGAATCCAGCAGGCTTTTTGGAAGAACTTAAGGAGAGACAATGCTATAGGTCCATTATAAGACACTCTATGGAGTTTAGAGCAAATGTATATAGAAAAGGCAGTATTCCCTCCTTTTGTCCCCGGATCATTGGGCTACCAGCCGTCCCTGTTTAGGTGCTGAGGAGCTCCATCTGGACTGGTGAGTATGTGCTATCCAGGGTCGGATTGTCCCGGAAGAGAGCACAAAACCCCCTCCCCCAGCTCCTTCTGCAGGGCTTTCTTACACACGACCCCCCCCCAAGCCTGCATGATCTGTAAGGTCCTTTGCTCAGGAACAGGTTTCTGCTCCTACACTAAGGCTATCTATCCAGAGAGGTGAGTGCCTGCCTACCGGGCAGGCCTCAAGGACCCCCAAAGAGAGCGCAGACAACTTCAGCTTGCCCGGCAGGGTCTCTTGTGTTCTACTCGACCCAGCCCTGCCCCCCAAGTTCGCCCGTTTGTCTGCGGGTCATTGTATTACCAGGCGTCTATGTTTCGGGTGATGAGGAGTTTCATCTTGACGGGAACAGTTCCTGCTTCTACACTGAGGAGATAAACCCAGAGAGTCAGTCACAGCAAAGTCTGGATCAAGACACCAGGCTTCTCCTGGCTCCATTTGAAGGAAGAGATGGGAAGTAGCCAATGCAAGAATTCCTCCAACAACCTGAAAGGCAACATGATATCACCAGAATCCAGGGATCCCGAAATAAGAAGAATGGTACAACCTACTCCAGAAGAACTAGAAGAAATCGACTCAAAAGTGAATTATATGAAAAAAATAGAGGACCTTAAACAGGAGGTGAAAAACTGCCATAAACAATTAGAGATTGCAAACAAAAAGGTAGAGGAAATGAATAAATCGCTCAAGGATACCCAAGAAAACCAAGAGAAACAAGAAAAAGCAATCAAACAAGTAAGGGAAGCGGTTCAAGACTTGAAGAATGAAATGGAAGTAATGAAGAAAACACAAACCGAGGGAAGGATGGAAATGGAAAATCTGGGTAAACGAACAGGAACTACAGAGACAAGTACTACCAACAGATTACAAGAGATAGAAGAAAGAATGTCAGACACTGAAGATACCATAGAGAAAATAAACACACTGATAAAAGAAAACAGCAAAACCAACAAATTCTCATCACAAAACATTCAGGAAATCTGGGACACAATAAAAAGACCAAACCTTAGAATTATAAGGGTAGAAGAAGGAGAAGTACAGCTCAATGGGCCAGAAAATATCTTTAATAAAATTATAGAAGAAAACTTTCCCAATCTAAAGAAAGATATTTCTTTGAAGGTTCAAGAAGCATACAGAACACCGGAAAGACTGGACCAAAAAAAAAAATCTCCTCGCCATATAATAATCAAAACACAAAACATACAGAATAAAAAAAAAATATTAAGAGCTGCAAAGGAAAAAGGCCAAGTTACTTATAAAGGTAAACCTATCAGACTTACACCTGACTTCTCTATGGAAACAATGAAAGCCAGAAGGTCCTAGATAGATGTACTGCAAAAACTAAGAGACCATGGATGCAAGCCCAGACTACTATACCCAGCCAAGCTTTCGTTCACAATAAATGGAGAAAACAAAACTTTCCAGGATAAAAACAAATGTAAACAATACGTAGCCACAAACCCAGCCTTACAGAAAGTAATAGAAGGAAAATCACAACCCAAGGAGTCCAACAATGCCCACAATAGCTCAGACATCAAATGACCCTTCACCAGCACAACTCAAAGAAGGGAAACACACAAAACTCTACTACCAAAAAAAAGGTTAAATTACTGGAGTTAACAACCACTGGTAATTAATATCACTTAATATCAATGGACTCAACTCACCTATAAAGAGGCACAGGCTAAGAGATTGGATAAAAAAACAGGATCCAACATTCTGCTGTTTACAAGAAACACACCTCAACCACAAAGACAGACATCTACTCAGAGTAAAGGGCTGGGAAAAGGTTTATCAAGCAAATGGACCTAAGAAACAAGCAGGTGTGGCCATACTAATTTCTAACAAAGTTGACTTCAAACTAAAGTCAATCAGAATAGATGGAGAGGGACATTTTTTACTCATAACAGGAACAATTCATCATGACAAAGTCTCAATCCTGAATATCTATGCCTCTAATATAAAAGCACCCACATATGTAAAAGAAACATTACTAAAACTCAAGGCAGTCATCAAACCACACACACTAATAGTAGATTTCAACACTCCTCTCTCACCAATGGACAGGTCAATCAGACAGAAACCTAACAGAGAAATAAGAGGATTAAGGGAGGTAATGAATCAAATGGACTTAACAGACATCTATAGATCATTCCACCCAAATAGGAAAGAATATACCTTCTTCTCTGCAGCTCATGGAACCTTCTCGAAAATTGACCACATACTTGGAAACAAAGGAAACCTCCACAGATACAAAAAAAAATCAGTGTCCACCTGTGTCTTATCAGATCACCATGGATTAAAGTTAGAAGGCAACAACAATGCTATCCCCAGAAAGCTGACAAACTCATGGAAACTGAACAGTCAACTACTGATCCACACCTAAATCAAGGAAGAAATAAAGAAATTAAAGTCTTTCTTGAATTCAATGAAAATAAAGACTCAACATACTCAAACTTATGGGACACTATGAAAGTAGTTCTAAGAGGAAAGTTCATAGCACTAAGTGCCCACTTAAAGAAAACAGAGAAAGCACACATTGGAGACTTAACAGCCCACCTGAAAGCTCGAGAAAAAAAAAAGAAGCAGACTCACCTAGGAGGAGTAGAAGACTGGAAATAATCAAACTGAGGGCTGAAATCAACAAAATAGAAACACAGAAAACAATCTAAAGAATCAAAAAAACAAAAAGCTGGTTCTTGGAGAAAATCAACAAGATTGATAAACCCCTATCCAATGTAATCAAACGGCGGAGAGAGAATACACAAATTAACAAGATCAGAAACGAAAAGGGAGAGATAACCACAGACACAGAGGAAATTCAGAAAATCATTAGATCTTACTACAAAAGCTTATATGCCACAAAATTGGAAAATGTTAAAGAAATGGACGCTTTTTTAGATAAGTACCATATACCAAAGTTAGACCAGGACCAGGTGAACAATCTAAATAGACCTGTTAGTCGCGAAGAATTAGAAGTTGTTATAAAAAACCTCCCTACCAAAAAAAGCCCAGGTCCAGATGGTTTCAATGCAGAATTCTACCTGAACTTCCAAGAAGACCTAATACCTATACTCCTTAATGTATTTCACAATATAGAAACAGAAAAGTCATTGCCAAATTCCTTTTATGAAGCTACAATTACCCAGATAAATAAGAATTACAGGCCAATCTCACTCAAGAACATCGAATGCGCCACCACCACCCGGCGAAGGCAATTCTTATTTTTTAAAAAAAAAAGTATTTAATTGAGGGCTTGCTTAGAGTTTCAGAGGGTTAGTCCATTTTGATTTTGATAAGAAGCAGACAGGCATGGTTCTGGAGCAGTAGCTCAGAACTTTACATCCTGATCCTCAGGCAGCAGATAGAGAAAGACACCTAATGGTCCTGGTATGAGACTTTGAAAGTTCAAAGCCCACTTCAAGTGACACACTCCAACAAAATCACAGTTTCTAGTCCTTCTAATCCTTCTGAAACAGTTTGTACACACTAGTGATCAAGCATTCAAATATGTGAGCCTGCATGGGCCATTCTTATACAAGCCGTCACATTAATCATTTATAACATATTCAATTATATTCTTTGTACATGTTAACTGTGTATTATGAAGGCATTTTAATATAAGTATACAATATACTTTCTTAAAAAATTTCCTAAATAGAATCACACACTGAATGTTTTCTGATAAAATGAAACGACGCCTGAGAGTTACTTCAAGTTATTGAAACCAAATTAAGAGAGTTCATGGAATTGTTATTAAAGTATGGTCTAAATATCTGCAGCATCACTATCACCTGAAAACTTTCAGAGATACAAATTCTCAACCTGATTCAGAGTTCCTTAACTCTGTATTTTGATTTACAGGCAATTTTGATGCGTAATCAATTTTAAGACTACCTGTAAAAATAATAGTGGCTATAATATGATAAATGTTTAAGTTTTAGACTAAGTAAATGAAAAATGTGCAGTATCACATTTGGACACATCCAAATAAAAAGATCAAAGAAAAACATTATGAAGAAATAAAGGAAAATCAAAAGAAGAAAGTGCTTACATTAATTTACTTCCAATACCACAGCAGAAAAGTCCGGTAAGCAGAAGGTTATTTCTTGAATTTTTAAGATTAAAATGTTTGAGTTCAGACTGCCAGCAGTTTTGGTTGTCTGATAGAGGCTGTGCTTTCTTGTGGTAAGAAATCCTGGTTCTGACATGTCGGAAGTTCAATGATGAATGGGCTCATCATGAAGTCCTTTTCTACAAAGTCCTTTACCCCATTCAAGAGGGAGGGACTCACTTAAAAATTATTATCACATTCAAGCAATATGTGAATTTTAGAGAGGACTTTTTCAAACTATAGTGTATATGCTGTCACATGATGTTGAATTTATTATCTGAATTCACAGAGACTGTGGCAGCATGCACAGGGCCTGCACAAGTCTGCACTAAGTCTTCTGCATGTATAGTATGGTTTTTAGGTTAGAGGTTTTGTGGAATTCCTGAGTGTGTGAATGAGTCTGTCTCTATTTCTTGTTTTTTCTCTCATGTTCTTTTCCTTCCTTTGTTTGTTTTGCCCAATTCCAATTAGTTTTTTTTTTATCTTATATTTTACTTTAGTATTATCTCCTAGACACCTGCTACCTTCTAATGAAAGACAGAAATACGGTTGATGTAGATGGAAGGGGAGGTGGAAAGAAACTGGGAGGAGTAGAGAGAGGAGAACTGTAATCAAGATATAGTATATGAGAAAAAAATATAAAAGTAAAAAACTGAAAAGATACACACACACACACACACACACACACCAGAATTTCTGAAATTGGATTAGAGCATCAATATATTTTAAAATGTTTTCATATGGTTCCAATATGTAGGTGATATTGGACTTGGTTGGCTTCTGTTCCTTTTTCTTTTCTAGCTAGAGTGGTCCACATTAATCATGTTCATATCTTCATTTCCCAATTCATGCTCAGTCATTATCTCTTGCTCTTTTTTCAAAGCCATTTACATGGGGTATGACCTCTTATCTGTTTGGCCCAAAACACTTTACTGAGGTATTTTGTTTTGTTTTGCTTGTTTGTTTATTTGGATAGCTGGTTGGCTTTTGGTTTTTTGAGACAGGGTTTCTCTCAGTAGACTTGGCTGTCCTAGAACTAGCTTTGCAGACCAGGTTAGCCTCAAACTCCCGTAGATCTGCCTGCCTCTGCCTTCTGAGTTCTGGGGTTAAAGGCATGTGCCACTATGCCTGGTTTCCTGAGGTACTCTTTAGTGAGTATTTGGAAAGACTCCATAACCTACTTCCTTATTCCTAGACAGTTCCCTATTATACATCCCCTGCGTTCAATGGCTGTTTGGCTTTTTTTGTGCAGAAATTTCGTTATCATTTTTCTGTCATTTTTTTCTGTAAACACTATTCTAGATTTGCATTCTCACTTTAGAGAACTTAGTGTGGGATTTAGCACCCTTTATTTTGATTTCCACTATTTCACTCAGGACTTAGAATTGATTATTCCAACAAGAAATTTATTCCATGATGCAGACCCATTCTGTCAACTTCTCAGTAACTTATCCAACCACATCTGTGTAAATAGTCCATCTCACTGTGTCGTTAAACTCTTCTACACAACCATTTAGTTGCTACTATGAGTGTGGACTTTGAGACAATATTATGGTGTTTGAAATTATGGCTCAGCCACGTAATGACTTTAGGTAAATGAATTCATTTCTCTGCAACTGAGTTCCCCCACAGATATGAGCCATGTGGTAAATGCTTGCTCACAAGGAAGGTGGTATTTAGAAGAAGTGCCAAATTGAAAATTTAGGCATAATGGAAATTCTTTTGGACTATGGAGAATATGTACATTAAAAGGATAATTGGACTGCGGTCAATTCGTCTCCTTCTGTCCTTTGTGCCCTGTCCTTTTGTGACTATGATGTGCTAGGATTTCCAGGACCAGTATCAAAAGGGTCAACCCACCAGGAAGTGAAAACTCTGAAACTGTAGGCCAAAGGAAACCTTCTTCATTCAATTTGCTCAGTTAATTTGTAGTAATAGGGAATGACCAACCTGTGGATAATAAAAGCTTCTTCATGATATTGTTATGAAGATAAATAAAGTATTTAACATGAAGGGGTTAAAATCTTGCCTACCATGTAATGAATTTTCTATTTGCTGTTACTACTGCTATTATTATAATCATTTTTCAAAATTTCTTATCTCAGTGAAGGAAATAACTACCTAATTACTTATAGAAGGTAAAAATTTGAGTACCGTTCTTACCTCACTGCATCTTACTCCTCCCCATTCCTTGTGATTCTACTCAGTTTCTTGAGAAATGCTTATACTTGGCATCGCCATGGTTGGGCCAAACATAGGTGTCTTTATAATCAGTGAGAAATGATTGTGCATATCCATCTTCTCCCATCACAGTAATCATTGTCATTTAATTCATAGTTGTAAACTGGCGACAGTTAGAGGATAATTGGTCAGAGTATAATATTGAAATCACCAGACCCTACAAATCAAGGATCTTTTTAAAAGAATTCATTGTTACGTATTTGCAAATATGCCACTTTTTGCACCCTTGCGACGTCTCCATCAAATTACTACAAAGCACATTGATTGTTTATTTTGCTTCTGTTCTTGGGCTACTCTGATCTATTCCTTTTACTAATACTAGAAGAAAAATAATGTTTCTAAAACACTAATCTCATCATGTCACCACCACTCTTCAGATTAAATAATTCAGTGTCTCTTCATTTCCCTTAGGTTGAAAGCATAAAACTTTCAGATAGCATGCATAACCTGTACTGATTCTGTCAGTATACCATTTTCACGCTCTGGGCACTCATCTTTCTTTTATATGAAAAGACTTTATTACCACAAACACATGTAAGTCTCTGCCTGGGGCATTTTTCAACCTAGTTAGAAGACAGAGAGTGTCAGAGAGTTAATTCTCAGGAGAACAGCCTCAACCTAAAAATCAAAAAGGAGTCATCTGGAATTATATAAATGTATATATTCTATCTTCTCTATTCTAAACACTCAGAGGTGTTTAGTGGGTTGAATTCCAGTTTACAACAGCTGGAATCGACTGGTATTCCTGAGGTCACCTCCCAAATGAAATACAGTCTTAATTTGTTATCTCCGGGACTGTTTTCAAAGGGGCCTACGTAAAACATGATCAGCCAGTGTGTGCCTGTGCTCTACTTTAAACCTGTCATCTCATCCCTCTCCTCGCCCTATAATTCAATATGTACAGAACAACTTTAAATATACTTTTCAAAATGTAACATTGTGCTTGATGCTTTCATATCCTGCGTAGGTGGTGTTTACTTTAATCTGGATCAGCTTATGTCAACTCTGTATTCTTCACTCAACAACTTCAGCCTATCCTTCTAATCACATCTCTGTATTCAACTTTGCCTTGATCTCTGCTATCTCTGTTCACTGGTACAGGACTCTGATAAGTTAAGTCACCTCTTCCTCACGAAACTAATGTGTGTGCTGGGTTCTTCCTTCATCCTCTTCTACAGCATTCTATCCACTCTGCTCTTAAAGCTGTTTTGACCAATACAATCAAGTCAATAAAGATTTTGTGAGAGCATACTTTTTTTCTGACCCTTTGTGCCCTGTGTTCTCATCCTTAGAGAAAGTATTCAATAAGGAGTGTAGGCTGAGTAGCAACTGCTCTCATGTGCTTGCCCATGGCTGTTGTCTAATTGCGAACATTATCAGAAAATAAGCTATTTGCATAAATATAGCCAAACACATATTTTGCTTTAGTGCATTGGATGTGCTTTACAAAAATTTGGTAGCTTTTAGTCCTGACATTTTCTTATTATTGGTGCAATTCAATATTACCTTCTGGCTTTGCAATTAAGGAAATTCTTAGGATTTTGAGGAAATAAGCTTGTACTATTTACAAGTGGCAAAACAACCAGGGCATTGCTTAATCCTCCAATTCTCTCTGGAAGGGGTTACTCAGTTGTGACTGCAGAGCCGCCTTTTCTGGAAGAGCTAGCTTTCTTGTTATCCTCCCAACTATATCTTGTGTCCTCTATGCTTTTTGTTGTTTGTTTGTTTTGTTTCGTGTTTGTTTTTTTTCCGTGTTTGTTTTTGAGGAAGTGTCTTACTAGGTAGATCAGGCTGACCTTTAACTCAGAAATTTGCCTGACTTTTGACTGCTATGGTTAAAGGTATGCCCAGACTACTATATATCCTCTGTTGAACATATTGCCTTATAAAATTTCAGCGTGAAAACCCTAGGAGGTCGACACATGATCCTTATCCAGAAAGATGCCCTAAAGGCTACTCTCTACTTACTATGTAGTCAAGCCCTGGTAAGGAAAGACCTGTTCTGCTTCCAGAAATGTTTCCTACCTAGGTAGAAAGCAGCATTTCACAAAGGTGAACAATAATTATAATGTGGATATACTGTGATTCTGGGACTCAGATGTATTATAAGTAAATAAATTCAGTTAAAAAACATTCTTACTACAGGACCAGTGAGTGGTAGGGGCTAAGTCTTTTCATATAGTCCATTACTCTCAGAAAATTATTATTTTCACATATTAAGAATATTAAAGAAAAAATTTACTTTCATATCTTAAGGATAATTAAACATTTGTCCAGTTTATATGAAATAAGTATATACAAAGTCAAAGCACTGGGATTAATCTCACACCTAAGTAGACAAATACATAACTTTTCTAATTATCTGCTCATATGTTGTGGGTGATTTCCATCCATGTCTGAACCCCTTAGTGGAAACTATCTAGAAACCTCTGTTCTTTTATCTTTTTCTACATATTTTGTTTACACCCAGGGAGTTGAGATGGTCAATAGATTACATGGGAGAAGCAAAAATTAGGCACAAAACACTAACATGAAATTGAGGCACACGAAGGAGAGGGTTTGAAGATAAGGCAGTGGTTCAAGAAAGTCCTGACACGTGAAATTTTAAAACAAGAGTGTGCAGAAAAAAGTAATTCAGCACAAAATGGAAGTATCAATGTTAAGAACTTCAGAAAGTCCTAAAAAAGCATGTTTACATAAGCAAATAATAAAATGCAAATGAGCCAGTTGTATCACTATCAGCATGAAAAGCTAAGGATCATGGCTGTAGTCAAGGAAGATATGGAATTCCTATATCAGTGTGTGCCACCCCAAAAGTCTGGAGCCAGACATCCTGAATACAAATATTTTATTCAACCAAATAGTTGGGATGAGTTATTTAATATCTTTAAGTCACAGGTTTCTTATCTTTTAATAACAATAGAAGCAGTAAATCATTATTTTGATTGTTAATAAAAATATTTTGTATGAAAAAAAGATAAATAAAAAGGCAAAAACATCATTTCCACAATTTTACTGACCTTTGATTCGTATGACACACATTCCTGTATATGCCTTAAAGGAAAAAAGTGAAGAATTAAAAATTAAAAGATTAAAATTGTAAGTTGTTCTTGATTGTAATATACAAACTTTTGGGAGGAGAGTGTTTTTCCAAAAAAAGAATGTCTAAGCATTGATAGAACCAGGGATTCCAGTAAAATGATATAGTAAAATGATACAGACCAAATGTGTGAAAACAACTTATAACACCAACTGGTACCAGGTAAATGTTGCCTGCAGTTCCATGGGTGTGAGGCCATAGGGTGTGTTTAATTTGTAACACTTTGAGGTATGAACATAGAAGTTTCTCCAAATATGCTTCCCACCTTCAGCTGTGACTTTCTACCAGCCAGAAACCTTAATTTCTAAAATTCCCTGGTGCCAGAATGAGTCATTTCTCATGTTGCAAAGGTAGTATCTGATACGTGCTTATATGTGGAGTTGACGGAATATGGTTGAAGGGTACTGAGTATGCTTGTAACAATTGTTTTACAATGTGTACTTATACAAAAGCAATATTTCTTTACCTTAAATGCATACAGTTGTAATAAGAAGATATGACTTAACTATAACATTAAATAAAATAAACTAGCCTTACTTTTTAAAATCAGATCTGTTTTCCCACCTTTACTACAATTTTTTTGCATCAGAATTTCTTACTATTTCTACTACTTCGAAATATTTATTTCAATTATTTTATTTTAAACCGTTGGATGTTTTGTCTGCATGTATTTTTGTGCACTGCATGTGTGTCTAGTGTCCATAAAGGCCAGAAAAGAATGTTGGATGCCCTGGAACTGGAGTTACAATTGGTTATGTATCACAATATGGGTGATAGGAACTGAATCCCATTGCTCTTCAGTAGCAACAAGTGCTCTTAACCTCTATGCCATCTCTCTAGCACCTAAATGCAGAGTTTAAAAAACATATTTCTGACATGTTTAAATGGCATAAAGGAGAAACCAGTGGAAGTTTACTGGTGAACTTGTAAAAATAGCTTAAATATAGATAATACGTTGAATATAAAATTGTTCTAAGTAACTGGGGAGTAAAAAGAGTTCCTGGTTGACACTTGTGTCTGAACTATTCAGACTTGAAAATTGCATCATAAAAAAAGAAACTTAGAGGTCAAAACTCAGCTATGAAATTGTTATTATTACAAGAACTCTACATTAAGTATGAGCAAAGTATCTGTAACAATGCCAAACTTCATATAGTATAATGATTAAAGCTTTCAGAAGAGTAGACATGTGACTTCAGGCAAATATTTAATATCTATCACACATCAAAAAAAATCACAGATCAAACTATAAATGTAATACTTAATTTCAGTATTTTTTGTTTACTTGTTTAATTTAAAAATATTAAACTCTGAATGAACTTGAGCTTTTCCATTAATTCTTCAATACAAGGTGTCTTGTAAATCCTATTTTTACTTATGTTAGCTATTTGTAAATACACAGAAAAATAAGAAAATAGGAAATGACATCATCTAGCAAAGATAAATCTTTGCTAGAAACCTTTCATTATAAAATTCAGGATAATGCACTAAGTTTTTTTTCTTAAAATTCACCAAGATTTAATAAAAACACATAATGAAAAACAGACATAGAGAGTACAAAGTATTTTGTTCATAAAGATGTAATAGCTCCTATGACAATCCACAAAACAACACAAGTAAATTGCCTCAAATGACTTTACATATTTGATTATAACTTTTCATTATAATTTTATAAATTTTAATATTTTAAATAAAATTATAAATTTTCATTTTAATGAATCTAATTAATAGAATTATTCTCTATTAACTATGTTTTGTAAAATACTGATTTCAATGAATGACAATTTTCCCTATGTTCAGTATAATATATAAAACTGAAACAATTATTCTCTCATGTGAGATGATTCAGCTCGAGTCTGTTGAATTTCTAAGTCTGATTTACTTCTTTAATATGAAAAGTTACATCTTTTCACTGCAAATTACCTACTTTCATTCTTCTCCACACATGTTTTCTCATCTGTGGATTCTACAGTTTATATAAATACATTAAGTCATGTACATATGCACCTACATATATGTAGATATGCACATAACTTAATTATAAGACAGGAAGGCTCAAGTAAGTCTTAAAAAATAAATGGAAATAGTGGTAAGCAGGAGAAAGGAGATGAGGGTGAATATGATCAAAACATATGATATACTTGTATGAAAAAATCTTCATAAAATCCACCATTGTGGATAGTAAATACATAGAACAATAAAATTTATGTTTATAAAAAGGAATCTGCTGTCTAACATAGCTATAATTAGAAACTGCATTGGGAGATTTAAATTATATTAGAAGGATGGATTTTATATTGTGTTCTTGCTAAAATAATTCACTAAGGAATATAAGGAAGTAGAGGTATGTTTAGTACCTTGTTTGTGATGATGCTATTATAATATATGAATATTTTAAAGATAATTCAAAAGTTCATTTTATTTTTTTTAAGATTTATTTATTTATTATGTATACAACATTCTGCCTCGATGTATGCCCGCACGCCAGAGCAGGGTGCCAGATCTCAGTACAGATGGTTGTGAGCCACCATGTGGTTGCTGGGAATTGAACTCAGGACCTCTGGAAGAGCAGCCATTGCTCTTAACCTCTGAGCCATCTCTCCAGCCCCCAAAGTTCATTTTAAATGTATACAATTTTCTGTAAAAAATAATGCCCGAATAAAGCTGAAAATGTAACTATAATAATTAAAAGATATCCTGCTATTAAAAGGAATTTTATAAATATTTTACAAATAGAATATTAATAAATATGTATCAATACAGAAATAATTACTTTTAAATTCAGATCCAAAAATGTTTAACAAAATTATTCTCTTTCTAAAAAGATATATTAACCGGTAGTGGAAAATGATTTTGTGCTTAAATGTTAGTGGAAATATTTTAAAATTATTACAGTCGTGTGAAAAAAGGGCCTTAGTGAGAGAATGAAGGGGGATGAAAATGGAGAAGAAGAGAGAGGGAAGGGCAAGGTAAAAATGACTGAAATTCATTGTATAGGTGTATGAATCTCTCAAAAGTTAAAATACAGAAAAAATAATAAGGGTTTCATCATGTAAAGTATCAATATAGCACTAATATATGCATATGTATGGGTTAAAGAAAAAAATAAAACAAACGTACACAGCAAAAGAGATGTTTGCAAAGTTTCTTCTGAAATATAGAAGGCTTGTACCCCAAACCATTACAGTGGTTGCAAGCACAAACACTGATAAAGAAGACACAGTATTTAGAGATAAGATTTCCTCAATATTAAGAATTAGGGTGCAGAAGCCACGGCGGCGGCCACGAGGAGCCCAGGAAGCCTGGAGCGGAGAGGAACCTGTAGCTACTATGTGAGATGAAGATTGGGAAGCGGAAATCCTCAAACCTCACATGTCTTCCTATGTTCCTGTATTTGAAAAGAACAAATATTCTTCTGGTGCAAATGGAGACACTTTTAACAGGACTTCAGCTTCATCAGAAATGGAAGATGGACCTTCTGGAAGCGATCATTTCATGAGATTTCCCTCTGGAAGAAATTTGGGAAACAGAGATATTGGTGAGTCTACTAAAAGAGAGAACACACCTATTGCTGAAGGATTCGGGTTTTGGAAACAGAGGTTTTTTTTTAAATAACAAGTTTGAAGAAGGAGATAGCTCTGGTTTCTGGAAAGAGTCCAGTAATGACTGTGAAGACAATCAAACTCGGAACAGGGGGTTTTCCAAGAGAGGTGGCTATCAAGATGGAAATGATTCAGAAGCTTCAGGACCCTTCAGAAGAGGTGGAAGAGGTAGTTTCCGAGGTTGCCGAGGAGGATTTGGTCCAGGAAGACCAAATAGTGAATATGACCAAGATCAGGGGACACAGCGTGGTGGTGGCCTTTTTAGTTCTAGAAAAGCAGCAGCAAGTGATTCAGGTAATAGTGACACTTATCAAAGTGGAAGTGGAAGTGGACGAGGCGGTTACAAAGGTTTGATGAAGAAGTAGAAACAGGCTCTGGAGAGAATTCTTGGAAGTCAGAGGCTGAAGGAGGAGAGAGCAGTGACATTCAGGGTCCAAAAGTGACATGACATATATATCCCCTCCTCCACCAGAAGATGAGGACTCCATTTTTGCACATTATCAGACAGGAATAAAGTTTGATAAGTATAATACCATACTTGTAGAAGTATCTGGACATGATGCACCACCAGCAATTTTGACTTTTGAAGAAGCTAATCCTTGTCAAACACTGAATAACAACATTGCTAAAGCTGGCTATACCAAGCTCACTCCTGTGCAGAAATACAGCATCCCTATTGTGTTAGCAGGAAAAGATCTGATGGCTTGTGCTCAAACAGGGTCTGGGAAGACTGCAGCTTTTTTTTTTTTGGCTATTTTGGCTCATATGATGTGGGATGGAATAACTGCTAGTCGCTTTAAAGAACTGCAGGAACCAGAGTATATTACTGTAGCCCCAATTCGAGAACTGATTAACTAAATTTATTTGGAAGCCAGAAAATTTTCTTTTGGGACTTCTGTAAGAGCTGTTGTCATATATGGGGGAACCCAGTTTAGGCATTCCTCCTCCCAGCCTCCCATTTCCCTCCCCCTCCTCCCACCCTTCTCTCCCTCCCCCTACTCCTCTCCCCCTCCCTCTCCAGTCCAAAGAGCATTCAATCTGACAGATAGTACAAGGCTGTAACATACTATGTGCTACACCAGGGAAGCTGGTGAATATCATAGGTAAAGAAAAGATTGGTCTCAAACACGTCAAGTACTTAGTATTGGATGAAGCTGACCGAATGTTGGATATGGGTTTTGGACCAGAAATGAAGAAGTTAATTTCTTGTCCTGGAATGCCATCAAAAGAACAGCGCCAAACCCTTTTATTCAGTGCTACTTTTCCAGAAGAAATCCAAAGGTTGGCTGGGGAGTTTCTAAAGTCAAATTATTTGTTTGTTGCTGTTGGACAAGTGGGAGGAGCTTGCAGAGATGTTCAGCAGACCATTCTTCAAATTGGCCAGAGAAAAACTTGTTGAGATCCTACGAAACATAGGTGATGAAAGAACTATGGTTTTTGTTGACACCAAAAAAAAAGCAGATTTCATTGCAATTTTTCTTTGTCAAGAAAAAATATCAACTACAAGTATTCATGGTGATCGGGAACAGAGGGAGAGAGAGCAAGCTCTTGGAGATTTTCGATGTGGAAAGTGCCCAGTTCTTGTTGCTACTTCAGTAGCTGCCAGAGGGCTTGATATTGAAAATGTTCAACATGTTATCAATTTTGATCTTCCTTCTACCATTGATGAATATGTTCATCGAATTGGACGTACTGGGCGTTGTGGAAATACTGGCAGAGCAATTTCTTTTTTCGATACAGAATCTGATAATCATTTAGCACAGCCTCTCGTTAAAGTACTATCAGATGCTCAACAGGATGTTGGCTAGAAGAAATTGCTTTTAGTACATGTGTACCTCCTGGCTTCAGTAATAGCACAAGAGGAACTGTGTTTGCATCTGTTGACACTAGGAAGAATTACCAGGGCAAGAACACTTTGAATACAGCGGGGATTTCTTCTTCACAAGCTCCCAATTCAGTGGATGATGAGTCATGGGATTAAAGCAAACAAACATACTTCAAGTCTGATAGTTCTGATGCAGCAAAGAAAGCAGTTTTTATTTTAAAAATTTAACAGAAGTGTGAAACCTGATATTCTTATATCTCCTGTTCTTCTGTTCTTACTCCCAACCCTTAAAATAGCCAACTTCATTGACTAGTTATGTGAGATGCTGAAAGTTACAACATTGCAGTTACTGTATTAAATGGTATTAACTAGAAATATTAAAACATTGTAAATGTTTTTGTTATTTCTAGCATATTCAGAAAGTTAAGACATGTTTCATGTCCAAGTGCTAAATGTTAGTATAGTGTTTGTGATCCTATAAAACAAGTAATAGGATATGATGTACTTTTGATTAATTATTGGGTCTAATTTCTACTTGATACTTTAAAAGAAAGAATAGTGTGGTACAAGTGATAACATGATTTTCATGGACAGTGGAGACTGAAGCCTTTCAGAGTTATTTGATTTCTAGATCATCAGACATGTCATGAAAATGGTTCAGTTTGCAATGTGAACTCTGTACTTGGTGGTATGACAAATGTTTGCTTTTATAATATACAGATTTTCCTTGGAAATAAACAATGAAACACATTTCCCCCTAAAAAAAAGAATTAGGGTTCAGAGCCAGACTCCCCATATTCCTGCTTTGTATTTCTTAGACAGGTGACTTAAAGCAAATTACTTTACTTCTCTCTGCCTACATATTTTTAACTCTATATTGGTATTGAACAATTCTCTACTTCATAGACTATTTCATGAAAATTAATTAAATTAGTAAAATTAGAAAAGTGCTTATCACAGAGCAAGCATTACAGAATACTTGTATTCTATAATATTAGAATATTGGATTATAGAATCTATGTATATTTCAAAATGATAGATATCTATGTATAACAAAGACCATGGGAAAAGCAATAATTAGTTTGAGTGAAAACTATGCTATATAATGAATTAACATTCTCAATTTTAAAAATCTTCTGTAAGCCATTAAGAAAACCCTGATTTAGTATCACAAACTGTAAATGGCTGAACACTGCATAAAATGCTAGCTTTGAAAGATGGACAAGCTGCCTTGGGGGGCTTCATACTTTTACAGATGACCTCTTCTTTTCTGCTCAGTTTTTGACATTTTCCAAGATCAGTTTAAGGGATACAGTAACTCAAGCTGCAGCCACCTTGTTTTACTCCAGCCCACAAAGATGAGAAAAGGACAAATGACTCCATGACTTCTTCCTTGAAAGGATGACCTCTAGAATTTTCACACAAGACTTTTTTTTTAAATCACATGACAACATAGAACTGCTTAAAAAGTTAGGAAATACCTTCTCTTTTTTCCCATGTCTGTATCCTTAGCTGTCAATTGATACTCTTAATACTAAAGAACAAAAAGAATAGCCATTAGTGAAAAAGTGTCTCTGGAATTAGCTCAGTATTATTTGGCAAGGGAAAATCTAGTAATTAAATATGTATGCATGAGACACCCAGTTTCACATACCAATTTTCTTACTATTGTACAATACAAGCTTTTTAAAGGATGTACATACTAACCTGCCCATTGTATTCTAGCAAAATATACGATGAAAATAATCAGATTCAATGGGAAATTTAGGAGTATTGATTAACAAAGTTATATGCTGTATCTAAGACTAGTAGAAAATAGAAAAAATAACCAAATCAACAAAAACAACAACAAAAGGACACAAAAACATGGAGTTCATTTTGTGTTGGCCAACTGTTCTGGAATGAGACCCAGCCTGCAGTGTAAATTGGAGTGTGGCCACAGATAGAGCATCTGTAAATGAACAGGTAGAGGGGGAACAAGGGGATGGGGATCGGATTGTGTAAGAAGAGGAAGGGAAGGAAGAATTAAAAAAGTAAGTGAAGTACCTTGTTTTTTTAGATTCTAGTAGCAAAATAGCTAACTTTTATATTTTTATTTATTGACTTTTAATTTTTGTATGGTTTATTTTGACCATATTATTTCCCCTTCCCTAACTAACTCCTCTCATATCCTCACTACCTCCCTACTCACCCAGTCTCTCTCTCTTTCTCTCTCTCTCTCTCTCTCTCTCTCTCTCTCTCTCTCTCTCTCTGTGTGTGTGTGTGTGTGTGTGTGTGTGTGGTGTGTCTTTCTCTCTCAAAAAGTCAAAAGAAACCAGCAAAATTACAAAGATGACTAATCCAAACCAAGCCAAATCAACAAAAACAACAACAAAAGGACACAAAAACATGGAGTTCATTTTGTGTTGGCCAACTGTTCTGGAATGAGACCCATCCTGCAGTGTAGATGGTATGTCCAGTAACACTGTATTAAAGAAAACTGATTTTCCCTCTCCCTAGCAGGAATCAATTGCAAATAGCTTCCAGGTTAGTATTGGGACTTTGAGCCCACATTTCCCTTTCCCCATGAATAGCTAACTTTCATAGATCTTAAAAAATAAGTAACTTGCAGCACTATTTCATTTAATCTCTGAAATTCCCTATCAAAAAGTACTATTATTATCCAATTTATACAGACAAGAAACCTATAGGATAGAAATATCAGTTTTCCTATGTCACAAATAACCAAACAGGATATCAAAACTAACAAGCTTAGTTCCAAAGTTTGTAGTTTGTTGTGTTGTAACTGGAGAATGAGACAATAAAAAGAGAAAAAAAAACAAATCCTGAGACTGGCAACTTTGAAAACATAGCAAGTCATTTATTTTCTTCATTATTTGTGTCTAAATTTTTTTATTGGAGAATTGTTACTTGTAATAACAAAAACGGTAAAATAAAACTCAAGTGTCACTAACACGTATTATATCAATTTATGTTGCAGACAGAGGTTTGACTTGTTAATAAATCTGTGCTCATGCATAATTTATTGCGTATTATCTGAAGCAATGTAAGCTGTTCTCTTGTTTGCCCACGGGAAAGAGAAAAAAAAAACATTTCCTACTTCATTGTTAAAGTATGCTCCTGATTTTCTCATCAGAACGCTTGACAGCTAATAACTGCGGCTATTCACAGACACATGAATTTACTATACTAATATCTAATGTCCTAAATGTAGGACATTTGTAGTATAAGAGGAATGACAAGTTAATGAGTTTTTTCTTCTTAGCTGGTGTTACATCCAATAAATAACAATTTTTGTAGACTGCAGAACACATAGTAGGCACATGATACTATGTCAGTCTTCTTGTCATTGTGGCAAAATACTTGGCATACACAATGGAGAAAAGGAGAACAGATTTATTTAGGCTCATACTTTTAAAGGTCCACCATGGTAGAAGGATATGTTAGAGCAGAATAGTTCCAATCACAGTGGCAATGAAGCAAAAATAAACCCTCTGTGCATGTACGGGCTGGCTCTCTCTATTTCTCCATTTTATTTCTATTGCATCCAACAGTGTCCTGAGTAGTCCCATTCACATTCATGTCTTAGTTAACCTTCTCAGCACATATCCTCACATACACACCCAGATCTTTCTCAGTCCAGTCAAGGTATCAAAACAAGATTAACTCTCACAGGTAGTTATAGCCTGGAGAAGTAACATTCTTTATATTTCAAGCTGGGATTTGTACTCTACTACATAGTATTTCATTCCAAAAATACCTTCACAGCATAGGTTTAATGTAAGGTATAGCATTAGAGTGAGTGAGCAAATAGTGAAAGAATACAGACAAAATCTCTATATACACAGAGATTATCAGAAATTAAAACTCTTAAGCTATGATGAAAGGTGATGAAAGACAAAGCTAGCACACCGTCAAGTTTTGCTTATTCCATGAGCTAACAATAATTTTTGTATGGAAATGACTAGAAACATGTAAAACAATATTTCATGACATTTGAAGAATATATGAAATAGAAGTTGAGAAGCCATAACTAAAATTTTATTTCTTCAAGTATTTACAGAATATTTTAATTGAATGATTATGAAAACAAACTTTAGCTGTTAATGGAAGGCATGGTATTCCTATCTCTTACACTTTATTAATAATTATACTAATACCTCTAAGGTTAGGATGATCAGAGGAAGCCCTGAGTGAATGAAATACTGAATAACTGTGTGCTCCTAGCTCCAAATCTTTAGATTTTAGTACATAACCTGGAGTAACTACAGAAATGAGGAACGTGAAAAGGAGAGCACTGCCAGGAACAGAGTGGAGTTGGGGGATACAAGGAATCTCATAGGGGAATGGGAAAAATAGAAGGCTATAATTATGGAGGGGGAGGGAGATAAATATAGAAGTAAAAATGGTAAAGTAGTAGTAAGGATATCTAAAATAGTCATAAAAATCATATTATTAACTACCTGAAAAGCCTTCTAATATTTATAATTCTCTGTATAAATATGCATATAAGGTAAAATGAAATTTTCTTAACTGGGTTAACAATGTTCCCTCCAAGCCAAAGACTATTTAGCAAATACCATACATGAGAAACTCTGTGTTGAGCCCAAAAGACTTGCCCAAACTGTTTCGGGCTATTAATCTTGATAATATTTGCCCTCAGGGGTCGAATGCAAGCCCCTATTACTGAAGACACCATGTACTTCAGAAACTTTGTGGCCCATGAGATGGGACTGACCTGAATGCCTCCTCTATGACAACTAGCTTTGATGGTATCAGAAGGTGTACAAACTTCCAAAGAAGAGGAAACCAGCAGTCCAAACTAGTAGTTATACCTTTGAACCCCAATTGCCAGTATAGTATGATAACCTTAAGGGTGCAGTAGTAGCAGGTAAACCTTGTCAGTAACCAACAACTCTCTAATTAGACTTAAGATCAACAAGAGAAAAATCATGCTTGGTACTGAAATCCTATGCAAGTATACAAGGCTAGTGAAGGTATAGATTTTGAAGGAGCACCAACAACTACCAGTTTACTAGACCAAGATAATCCCTAAACTACTTTATTATGCTCACAAATAAGCGTAGTCCTCACTCTTTATCACGGAAACTTCCCTTGGCAATAGATGAAGAGCATTTCAGAAAACCACAGCCAATCAAATACAGACTTCTGAGTCCAAGTTCCAAATGATAAATTTCCAAAACAGCTCCTGTAACTAAGACTCAGGGATCATTCTGAACGAGGGGGCAGAAAGATTATCAAAGCTGGAGGGTCGGAGAGGTTTTTATGAGACTGTGTCTCCTAGGTATGTAAGACACCCATGAAGTCTTACGAACATGATTGCCTAAACATGGGCTGAATAAAGACAAAAATAATAGATATGGCCCATAGGGCCTCGACTGCAGAGAGAACTACTGGCACCTAAGGAGTGTCTTAAGCTGGACAAATAGCTGGAACTAGGGAAGAACACATCAATTGGTTACCCAGTACCAAATGGTCAGCCTGAAAACACACAAGTAACATTATATGGTTCAAACAGGTTGTATTTATAAATTTAGGAATATATATATAATTTAAAAAGAAGTCATAAATTTGGAAGAAAGCTAGGAGGGGTATGTAGGTGAATTTGATAGGAAGAAAAGGGAGGGAGAAATTATTTATTTTTATTATAATCGTAAAAATAAAGAACTTTCAATCAATACGACAAAAAATACCAAAACAACACAAAGTGTATAAAAGAAACATGGAATCCTTTTTGTTTTGACCAGTTATTGCTAGACATGGGATATGCCCTGTAGTGAAGTTGACACTCCACTGGAGAAAATTGATTTTCCTTTTTTCCTGCACATCAATTGCAATTAGCTTCCTGGTTAGGGTGGTATTTTGTTTCTGCTTCTTCTCAGTGTTTTGATTGTGTGTGGTTTGAATCTGTGCAAACCTTTTGCATGCTATCACAGCTTCTGTTGGTTCATATGTGTTTCAGTTCTGTTGTGTCTGCATTGGTGAGGTTCTCAATTCCAATGACAACTTTGGTATTATTTTCCAGAGAAGCCATTTCCCCTGATATATATGCCTATTATTAGAGCATTCAACTTCTCATAGTCATTTTTGAACCAATTAGTAATGGGAGTTTGTTTCAGATACTGGGGCCTAATTAAGACCTTGGAATTTTGCTGTCTATTCAGATTTGGTAGACAGTGTATGAGTTCGTTAAGAAGTTGGTGTAACGTGGGGCCTAAGGAGAACTGGTGCTCTGGAATTAATCATTCTTCTATGAGGATTTTGCCACGGACAGGTTTTGCATGCTTCAGTGGATGGCAAAGCATCCATGCACATCTGAATGGCACTAAATGGACATAATGAGTTCTTAAAAAATGAATAAGAAAACATGAATTTGAAAGAGGGACATGTGGTGAGAGGCTCTTAGGGAGATTGAAGGGGTAAAATAGGTAGTATCATACCTCAGAATAATAAATAATAAAGTAAAATAAATTATATAAAATATAGACAAAACCTTAGGGGGAGAATATCTGAGTGAGGCCAACTCTGGATTCCAGAAGTCAGAAGTCTCATACTATTTGGAAACTTAGCTACTTTCTGAAATAGAATAGTTTGAATTTCAGAAATATAAAACAAAGATACAAACTAAATACATTCATACGTGTGTGTGTGTGTGTGTGTGTGTGTGTGTGTGTATGTGTAGATCAGCAGGTAGCATTGCCCTAGGTAAATGATTTGCCTCCACCACACAAGCTGAGAATGTTTCTTCCTTCCAGTGGAAGGGAAAGAGCTATTCAGATAGGCTTGACTTCAGGGCATAAAGAAGGAAGAAAAGGAACATGATATGTCAATATTAATAGAGAAACGGCCCAATATGGTGACTCATAGGTCAGTGGAAGTTTGACTCAAATGTCAGACTTAATGTATTTTACCATGTTATTCTTTTTCTGTCTTGATATTTCAAATTTATGTACTTCCATGAACTTTGTCATTATTTTAGAAATAGCACATATTCATTTTTAAACATTTGATGAATATGGAATTGCAAACATGAATAAATAAGCAATAATTCCATGGTTTTATAATTATTTTCCTGTTTCTACCTTTGATACTTGAGTATATTTTAAAGGATCATAGAGCGGTGGTGTCAGAGTGTGAGTGAATATATAAATTCGAGGGTATATGGTTGGTTTTGTACCATGGTTTCTCTTTTTTACTATGAACATTTTCCTAAATAAGAGGTTTGTGAGGATGAATTTTTTTCTAATAACAAGATATCACTTCACCCAGCCAATTTTTGGTATATGTCTGACACTTTGCTAGTTACAGAGATAGATTACAATTGTAAACAGGATAAAGCCAGTTCAGATTTCTTGACAATTATGACATTTGGACACAGTCTCACAAATATTTTTGGAATTAAGAGACGCTCTTGGTAGGTTCTTATTAGACACAGCATTATGCTTAAAATAAGCATTGTTTGTGATTTGTCAAACATTGCTTTTGATTTTTCTAGCTGAAATTAGGAAAATAGAAAGGTATGTACAAGAGATGACAGTTCAAAATCCAAACAACAGAAAACTCAAAGGATTCTCATTTTATAACCTAAGAGACTCTATATCTAACACAGTTAAGGATTACTAAACCATGGAACAAGCATATTAGATAATGGACATGTAAATTTCCCTCCTAAATATATGGAAGACTACAGAGTTTAATTCCCTCATAAAAGCATAACCAGCATGTCCAGAGACACTCATGCATTTTCTAAGGCATTTCATCTTCCATTATAACTGAGTTCCTGGTACTGAGAGATTTTTTACAGAAAGATAGTTATAAATAAGAAAATTACTGACTGTTAAGATTATAAATATGAAGCAGTAGTGGCACATGCCTTTAATCCCAGCCCTAGTGACAAAGAGCCAGGTGGATCTCTGCAAGCTCAAGATCAGTCTGGTCTACAGAGTGAATTCCAGAACAGCCAGAATGGTTATAGAAAGAAACCCTGTATCAGAAAAAAAAAATCAAAGCCAAACCAAACCAATAGATTACAATTAAGCAATGTTCCATTGTTTTTTTTTCTTTTTTTTAAGTTTGGAAGTTTCATCTACTATGATTACCTTTTTCTAAAAGACATAATCTCAGCAAAAAAATAAAATTAATTATGATTAAAGAAATGTGGATTGATGTTGGGCACTCTTTTCTCTCTTTCTTGCTCAGATCATCAACTATTTGATTAACATATGATTCACCTGAGGTCTCAGACCTTGGAATGTTGGATCTACCCCCATACACTCAATTTTAATATCCAGTAGAAGCGCATACTAATTTCCCTTGCCTGTTGTTACCTGCTGTCTTGGTTTGGGTTCTCAAAAAATATAAATTAAGGGTTTGCAGAAATTGTTCTGCTCCTCTAGAATACTCAGGTTTGATTCTCAGCACCCATGTGGGGTATCTCACAAAAAGCTGTGACTCCAACTCCAGGCAAGGGATTGTGATATCACTGGTCAACACACACACACACACACACAAACACGCTCACACACGCACACAAACACTTGCATACATACACACAATTTAAGATAAAATAAGATCCTTTTTCTTTTTTTAAAAAGGCACAAGCGAAGCAAAGATTTGATTAGAAGTAATTTCTTTGGAAAGTAAACAAAAAGAACTGTGAAGAAAAGGAAGCACTTCTAATGCACAGCATAGCAAATAGGTTCAATGAGGCTGCTGGGAGCTTCTAGCTAATGCCTCAGATATTTATCTATCAACTCCTTAGTAATCACCCATGGAGGATCCAAAGAGTATTATATCCCTGACACTATCAACTACCTCCTAGCAGATGCCCTTGATCAGGGAAAGGTTGTGCTTTGTGTGATTTCTCTGCTACAGAGAATGCTAGAGGGGTATGGTAAGGTACCAACACTGGCTAAGTAAGGGTTCGTAAGCAAAGTCACTAACTGTATTGAGACCATATAGAGACCATTTCTTTGTGAAATGCTACAATTAGGTGGAAATTTAGAGGTTTCAAAATAAGATGATTTCCGGTGTGCCCCTCCTCCTGCCACCTCGCAGAAATTTCAAAAGGCATTCTAGAGATACTTTTTGATCTCTTATTCAGTAAGAACTTGGCACATCCAGTGGGGTTTGGGAACAAGAGTAAAAATTAAGAAGGTCTCTAGATGTTAAAAGGTATCAGGACTGAATATGTCAGATTTTGCCATTTCTGGAAATTTAAAAAATAACATTGAGAAATTCATCACTTGTGGCATTTAGGAACTGTCAAAAAAGGTTTGTCAGAAACTTTGAATTTTTTCCTTATTCTTATAAGCTAAAATTAATCACCACTGAATAAATCACAAAGGCTCCTGGAGCTTCCGTTTAGAAACTTTCCAAAGATATGATGGAAAATGTTTCGTTCTTTGTTTTATTTGAACTTCTGATACTTATTTGCTTTTAATATAGCTCTAGCCATGAATTCTGTGTATCTATATCCTTACAGACAGCTATATTATCATAATAAGGAATAACAGTATCAACATTTTAAAATTTTTATCCTGTGATAAATAGTTATTCTTTCATCTCAGAGAGATTTGCTGAACCTCTGTATGTTTGACAGAAATATAGGTTCAAGGTGCAAAGATCAGGGAGATACTTGCTTGTCCTCAATGAGCTCATAGTACCATAGTCATTAAATCTGGATATATTGTGAGAAATGGGGAACAGGATTAGCCATTGTTACAGAATCAAACCAAGGGTTTAAAAAAACGAAATCCAAGTTAGGTATAGAAAATTAAACAAGTCTCTATATCAAAAGAAATTCTTTGTGTGAATTTACATAAAAGCAATACCAAGAGAACTATAGGAATGTGTGTGACAGTTGTGTAGCTTGGTCCGTTGTGGGGCTCCTAGCAGTGGGATCAGGACCTGTTCCTGGCACACTTAGCTGGCTTTGGGAACCTGTTGTGCTGTGCGAGCTCCTTCAGACAATAGCCTTTAAGATACCAGCCCACATGGGTGTGGTATCTTATACTATAATGCCAAGGTAAAGTGTACTTCTCTCTCCCTTCCAGCTGCTGGATTTGGTTCCTGTTTCCCATTCAGTCAGTGGACTCTGATCTGTAAGTCTACCACTAAATAAGTAACCTTTTATTATACTCAATTCTGAGCTAGTGTGGGATTTCTTTTTAGCGTCCATCTTCAGTTCCCATTCTAGATTATTTTACCATCTATTTTTAAATTGATTTTTATTGAGCTCTACATTTTTCTCTGCTCCCCTCCCTGCCTCTCCCCTCTCCCTTGAACCCTCTCTCAAGGTCCCCATGCTTCAAATTTATTCTGGAGATCTTGTCTTTTTTCTACTTCCCATGTTGAATAGATCTATATAAGTCTCTCTTAGTGTCCTTATTGTTGTTTAAGTTCTCTGGGTTTGCAGTTTGTAGGCTGGTTTTCTTTGCTTTATGTTTAAAAACAACCTGTGAGTGAGTACATGTGATAATTGTCTTTCTGTGTCTGGGTTAGCTCATGTAAAATAATGTTTTCTAGCTCCATCCATTTTCCTGCAAAATTCAAGATGTCATTTTTTTTTTGCTGTGTAGTATTCCATTGTGTACCACATATTCTTTATCCATTTTTTGGTCAAAGGTCATTTAGGTTCTGGCTATGACAAACAATGCTGTTATGAACATAGTTGAGCACATATCCTTGTGGTACGATTGAACATCCTTTCGATGGAATATTCTATAGATGTCTGTTAAGTCCATTTGAGTCATAACATCTGTTAGTTGCCTTATTTCTCTGTTCATTTTTTGTCTGACTGACCTGTCCAGTGATGAGAGGGGAGTGTTAAAGTCTCCCACTATTGGTATGTGGGGTTTAATATATGACTTAAGCTTTAAAAGTGTTTCTTTCACATATGAGGGTGCCCTTGTATTTGGGGCTTAGGTGTTCAGTATTGAGATTTCCTCTTAATGGAGTTTTCTTGTGATTAATATGAAATAACCATCTTTGTCTCTTTTGATTGATTTTAGCTTGGAGTATTTTGTTAGATATTAGGATAGCTACTTTTGCTTGTTTCTTAGGTTCATTTGATTATAATAATTTTCCCCAACCCTTTACTCTGAGATGATGTCTGTCTTTCAGGTTGAGATGTGTTTCTTGTATGCAGAAGGACCGATTCTGTTTTTTTTTATCCAATCTGTTAACCTGTGCCTTTTATAGGTGAGTTAAGTCCATTTATATTAATGGATATTAATTACCAGTGATAGCTATCTCCTGTTAATTTAGTTTTCGTTGTTGGTGACGTTAATTTGTGCGTTTTCCCTTCTTTGGAGTTTGCTGTTATAAGATTATCAATTGTCTGTGTTTTTGTTGGTGTAGCCAACTTCCTTGGGTTGGAGTTTTCCTTCTAGTATTTTGTGTAGGGCTGGGTTTGTGGCTAGGCATTGGTGACTGGTTTTGTCATGGAATATCTTGTTTTGTCCTTCTATGGTGATTGAATGTTTTGCTGGGTATAGTAGTCTGGGCTGGCATCCCTGGTCTCTTAATGTCTGCATAATGCTTGACCACGACCTTCTGGCTTTTATTGTCTCCAATGAGAGGTCAGCCAAGCAACATATAAAGGTAGACCTATCAGAATTATATCTCACCCAGTCTTGATGTAGGGGAGGAGCTTGGTCCTACCTCAGCCTGATTTGTCATGCTTTGTTCATGTCCATGGAAAGCCTGCTCCTTCCTGAAAGTAGACAGAGGAGGGGTGGATGGGGAGAGAGGTAGATGAAAAGGGGGCAGGAAAGGGAAGAGAGTATGGAGGAGAAACTGTGTTTTGGAGGGAAAATAAATTTAAAAAAATAATAATATATCATAGGGATGAACCTGACCTAGAAACAAATATTCATTCCTCATTCTTTCCAAGTCTTTATTAATTATTTTCCTATAAAAACTGTTCATCATAATACCAATGATTTCAGCTGTGGCTGGGATATGAGTCACACCATTTAATTATTAAGTCAGTCTTGTTGAAGACTCTATAGCAGGTATCCATGAAGTAAATTCTAGACATGTGATATCTTGTTCTTAAACTTTGTTTATTCATCTTGTAAAGTTCAGGTTTTGTTTACTATATAGATATAGATATGGGTATTAATATAGATAGATATCAATGTCTATATACATATAAACCCCTCTCTGTATATAGATACATAGATATGACTGTACATACATGCATATGTACATACACACACACACACACACACACACACACACATATATATATATATATATATATATATATATATATATATATATACACACCACACACATACAGTTGCTGGATCCACATGAAAATGACTAAATACCCAACATTATCTCTGACCCATGTAACATATAGCACACACCATAATATACTCATATTGACAAGAATAAGAATGATAGAAAATGACATTTATTTACAGCCACTATGCGTCAGATAGTAGGTTAAACTTGCACTTAATTCTCATCCTGCAATAAAAATATTCTTAATACCTCTATTATATATGTGCCAACTTAAATATGTCATAGCCTTATGAGGGAATAACCAATCTCAAATCTTAAAGTCCTTTAAACCATGATCTAAACTGCTGACCCAGACAATTCAGAGTTCTTTTTAGACACTGTATACAAGAGAGACAGTGATATTAAACCTCTTGGGTATACTTAATAAAGTTCAGATTTGTGCTGCCTTCTACAAGTCTATGTTCTAGAGACGGAATCCCCAAGCAACTGCTTCGAGAAGTGATCCAGTTCTGTAAGATAAAGTTTTTGGTGGCTTGTTTTTGGTGGGCTTATATGTTCAAATACTCAGTTTCCAGTTTATGAAACATTTAAGAAGTGTGAAATTCTTGGAGGAAGTGTGTGCCATTTGGGGCAAATTCTGAGGATTTTAAGTATGTGTTTCTCTGTTTTTTGCCTGTGGTTTTGATATTTGGGCTCTTGGTTGAATTTGTACTAATGCCTTCACTCGGTTTTCATGGAATCTGTCACTCCAAAAACATTAAACACTTTCTAATGTGTCTTGTTCATTGTGTTTTGCCACAGTAATAGAACATATTAAAATACAGGGCTTAATTTCTTGATGATTTCTTCCTAATGAGATAAGAACTCCAATGATATTAAAATACGAGGACCCAGTAGTGCATAGAACACGAATTCAACTGTGTTAAGGAATGGAAAGCAGATTAGCTTCTACAGATATATCTCAATAGTTCTAGTTCTCCACAAGAAGAAAGTAAAAGCATTTTCTCATTAGCCCAGCTAGAAGCAGTAACCCATATATTTGAATTGAAAATAACAAGAGCTGTGAGTGAGGTTTTTGTTTTCTGATAGTTCTTCTATTGCTAATTTTAACAAAACATTTAGTAGTGACTCGGCAAATGATTTTAATTTAGGCTGTAATATGCATATGTGTGGAACATCGATTGGCAAGAATGAGTGCAAAACTTAAAATTCAGTCTGTGTTCATTCTTGTCACTTTTTCCCCAGTCACCATTCTAATTTTATAGCTGTATAATGTTTTGGCAGATTCTAGTACGTTATTATTTTGACAATAATACTAAGACTTTATTATGCATTTTTGCTGCTGATCTGAAACACTTTATACACAAGACAAGTTTCTCTGGGCTAACTGGCTACACTGCCTTGAGGTCTGGTGGTCAGACCTTGCATAGATCTGTTACCCATAAAATTTCCCAGCACTGTGGAATCTCCTTCCCGCTCGAAACTCTGCATTACGCAAATGAATTAAATGCTATGTAAGACCAGAAATTCCACCTAAAGTTTGAATGAAGCTCTTTGGCCACCTTCCAAAAACATTAACAAGTTAAGAATTTATTTTTAAGGCTTGTTTTCATTGTATATTTTGTCTCATTCTTTTTAAATGATATTTTTATAATACTTTAAGAAATACATTATATGTTTACTAAAAATCTCTTTATTGATACTTCAAAACCATCAATACAATCAATCCTTAGAGACAACTTATATCTAATTATGACTGATTACTTGTCTAATGCATGCAATGATCTACACGATCATATACTGCAAATATCTCCCTGATCCATGTGTCTTACTGTCCTCATTAAAAGTATCTATGTTGAAAGCAATCTATCCTTCTCAGAACATTAGTGAAAACAGCAACAGAGTGAACCGTTATTAGAGGTTTAAAATAGAATTACATAAAATTTAACATGAGAGCAATATAACTTGGCTTTTTGAAAGATTTATAACACACCCTTGCCACACAAATGTGTACGTTTAATACAAGTAGATGTCTGAGCATTAAGGCAAAATTATATTGCCCTAAAGGAGTGCAACAACCAGAAATCTCTTTTGTCCCTTCTTAACTAGCTGCACTGACACCACTTGAATATATTCTCATGCAAAGCCTGAGTCCCAATCCTACAAATGTTTCAATTTATAATTTCATAATACAAATATAACTGTTTGCACTTATGTTTTCCTATAAATCAAACAATATAAAAGCATTTTCATATGTTAATTATATTACCCTCCTATTCTGAAAATTAACTTTCATGGTATAATCAAAATTTTAATGTATTATTCTCACATCACTTCCTCTTATTATATCACTAACATTAGACACATATCAACACACACAAACACATTCCACACACACACACACACACACTCACATACATTCATTTCTATTCTCTTGAATATAAATAATAGCTAGATATATACACAACTATTTTTAAATCTACCCTCCCCAACCACTGCCCCCTAAAAACAGTGGAGGAAAGAGTAGCAGCTGTAATAAGAGTAATGATTTGTATTACAGAATGTAGTCTTTTCAAGATTTGGATTCACAGGAACAACAAAAAAAATTTAATTGCAAGTAATGCAGAATTTAGAAGTGAGGAAATGTTACTGAAAATACTGGAAAGCATAGGCATATATTTTGGAGTCTCATAGTAGCAGAACCTCAGACAATAATGTAAGAGCAGGTGATTTATTTGGGAGGTGACCAGAAATGAAAGGGACAGGTAAGGCAATGAATTAAAGTCCGTGAATAAGTACATTTACTTTGTAAGAAAATTAAACTTTGATACATCCAATATAATCTTGCAATGATCATATACAGAGTACATGCAGCTGAGAATGATCATCATCAGCAAGCTGTATCTATGATACTTTTAATGATTGGCTACAGGTGGTCAAATAGGATCCTCAAAGACAGAGAGAATGTTTGGACAAATCAAACATGAGTGCTGCTCAGCTTCATGAAATGGTGAGATATGACTAAGGGACTTAAATGGCATTTGCTGCATCAGACATCTAAACCACACATGGCATTCTAGTGTATGCATTTTAGTACAGCTATATGAAAAAAATTGCTACTAAAATGTAGCACAAGACACTCTGTTCCACAGACAAATGATCAGCCCAATATTGGAGTGAAAAAGATTATCCAAGTAGCATGACAAAACCCTATTGAAAAGGAAAACAGAGTAATTAAAATGTGCATCATATACCAGATTTTGTTTTTAGAATACCACAATGATAAAATGTTTCTGCCGTAGACAGAAATGGTATTAGTTCATTTCAGGAATTAAAATTGAGAAGAAAAATTTATTCAAGATTCAGAAGAGAAGAGAATTGACACTTTTCTGGCTATTAAATATCTTAGACACCTCGCAATCAATCTACACAAAAGCAGAGGAAAGTAGCTATCAGAACAATTGGAGATGCTCAAAAATTTTGCAAAGATATTTAAACTTATACTCAGAGGGATATCATTCTCTGACTCTAGAAATTAGCATGTATCTTAGAAATAAAGAGATACAAGAAAATCATATGAAAACGAACAAAGAACGTCCTTTTCATATATGTATCCCTTATAAGTCAGTTTCTTCAAGGGTCAAAGGCTAGATTTCTACCCCTATGAATTTACTTGGCTTTCCTGATTTGGCCAGTAGCCTGGAAGTCTGCAAGGTGACAAGGAGGGCAGAAACAAGTTCTTTTCCTTTTGTTACTTTTCTCAAACTGCTTGCAAAATGACAGGTATGTGACACAGTCCAATAAATGTGTTGAGCCTGACTCAAACCACAGGAAGTTCTTCTCAGATAAAGATTGTTTGAGGAATGATATTTGTGGGTAAGTTTGTCATGCAGCAAATGAACATCCTGATAGGCATACCCACATTTTATGCTTTATAAGTATGTTTTGATTGTGTGCTATAGCCTGTTATTATTCTAGATTTGGGAATTGCATAACGAAAAGATAAAAATATTTACTTTAATGGAGGTTGTTTTCAGATGTGAAAAGGCTATTAATCAAATATTAATCACAAAATAAGTAAAGAATGTGACACATAATGATAAGTACTGAGAAGGAAAGGAGTGGATGGTTAAGGGGCTATTGGATGCCAAAAGTTTCATGTACGAAATCGGTAGGCCTCTCATGGAATTGACATTTGCATCGTCCTCTATGTCCTATGATACATACCTTCTACCTTACTCCCTGGAGATCATTTCACTCCAGTAATACTTTCTCTTATAAAGAGCCTGACCTACAGCTGCCTTTGCATTTGTGGCATATGTACAAGAAAGCTTCTTAGTGAATAAAACTGTTGGGAATGCACCTTTAATTACTTTTCTGCTGTTGTACTATGATACCATGATCAAGTAAACCTTTCGAAGAAAACAATTAATTCGAGTCTCATGGTTCAAGAGAATTAGCGTCCATGACCACCATGACAGGGAGCATGGCCACAGGGAGACAGGTAGGCAAAGCACTGATACATCAGCTGAGGACTCATATGTAGACCCACAAGCATGAAGATAGAGGGTTAACTGGGAATGACATGGGCCTTTTGAAACCTTAAAGCCTGGTATCAATAAGGCCGTGTTTCCTAATCTTTGTGAAACAGTTCCACCAACTAAGGAACATGCATTCAAATATAAGAACCTATGGGGGACATGCTCACTCAAATCACCACAGAAAGAGTAATGATAAGAGTAATTTTCATTGATCTTAAGATTCTAAGACAAAACAATCAAGCAAGGAATCAAGAAGAATGAATTATTTGTTCCTTAACTCTTTAGAAATGATGAAACACTATCTACTTGTCCACAGATGGAATAAACACAGCATGGAATGAGTGAATTTTTTGATAAGAATATACTGGAAACTTTTGAGATACTTGAATTTTAATATTAAGGAAATTTTGAGCTTGGAGATAAACTTTTTGGTCAAGGTAATATAATCTGTTATATATTTGGCATAACTTGCTGACTTTTCTACTTCAGAAAACTGTCTACAAATTCAAGAAAATATCCCACCTAAAGGCTGATTCTGTCTTATGAGAAGACTGATATTGTGAAATATTAGCTTAACGTATGTTATATTTGTTTATGCCGTGGAATATTTGTTAAATGGTGCAAAAGATATGTTGCATTATGATATGTTGCATTTATTTAACTGTGAAAATTTGTAGTACTTTGCCTTCCTAAAAAACTGATTTAATGGCCAATAGTTAGGTAGGAGAGAGAAATAGTTGGGGCTGCCAGACAAAGAGAATAAATATGAGGAGAAATAGAGGCTAAAGAGGAAGAGGAGAGAGAAGAGCAAGGAGCAAGAGAAGGAGAGGAGGATACCAGGAACCAGACACCAAAAACACAGAGAGCGATGGAATAAGAAGGAAAGCAAGACATATAGACTAAAGGGGGGTAAAAATTCCAGAGGCAAAATGTAGTTAAAGACAAACAGGGTAAGATAAGTTAGAAAAGCTGGCTAAATACAAGCCAAGTTCAGATTGGTCAATCATAAGTAAGAATAAGTATTCATGTATTTATTTTGGAGTTGGGTGGTGGCCCCCAAAGAAGAAAAAAAAAGAAATCACAAGACAAACAAACAAACAAAAACCGACTTCAGACTGCAGCTAGAAATCTTGACTGTCTCATTTCCAGAGGATGTTTTACTTTAAGCAACTTACCAATACTGGGAGAACAGAATACCACTGGAAAATAAATACAGACAGGGCAACAGGGAACATTATGCCAAATTTTATTTTACTGGGGTTTAGAAGAAATATGCTCTTATTTCCCATGCTGATGATTTTCTAACACATAAGAGACATGAAAGGAAACCATAAAAAGAATCTGTGTTTTCAATGGGAAAAAAAAGCAGCTTCCTTTTTTCAAGAAAGACATGGCCAGCTAGTATCCTAATTTTATCAGGATATGCACTCTTTGGAATCAAATGTAAATCTGGCAGGAAAGTTCTATTGTTAATTTTGACACATACTCCCATTTTTTTATCAATGCATTTGACTATGTAATATAGACAAAAGATTTCATGGTATGATGTACTTTTAGTTTTTTTCCTGTGGTATCAAGGAAACTGAAGACTTAAAAATCTCAAGTCTCCAGAGTGATTTTTGCAGTTTAACTTCTCATTTTCATGTATCAGCTTACTCCTATGGCAATGTATTTTTTGGTTTCTTAGCAAATTTTGTTCAACATATTATTATCTCTTTTGAAACAAAGTTAGAATTAGTGGGCCATTATAGTATAGAGTCATTCAATAAATCCTCTATGGGTTTTCCTGTTCAAAATATTGATGTCCCATAATATTCAGCAAGCAACACAATAGAGTAATCAGCAGAAATATTTTCAAGTTCATCTAAACCCTTCAGTAGCCCAGCTTTTATCAGACTATTCAGCTGCATGCTTTCATTTAGAATATGGAGGACAAATATATGATGTTAGCATGATGTCTGCCTTCCTGCACATTTCACAAATACTGTTAATCAGAATTCTCATAATAAATCCTTTTAAATATAACCTACAGGTAGTCACAACCAATGGACCAAAGTAGGCACTGAGACAAAATCAACACATCTCTGACAGCATTTGGAACTTAGATGTAGCATCTAGATTTGCCTCTCATCAGGTAACTTATTCTCATTTTGAAAGCAAATGTGTTTACTTCATAAAGTCAAAGTAACAGATACATATCATCCTGAAATATTTCATCTAGTCAGAAAAATATGAACCAGGAACTGCAAAGGTCTTGGACAACATACATAGCTTCATATAGAGTTTAGCACCTACAAAATGGAAAAAGCAACTATAAAACACAATTTATTTTAGAAAAGCTAGTCTTAGACATAGATTATGACCTTCCTCTATCACAAGTATAGGCATGGAGTCAACATAAATAATGGTTCTCCATGAATGAGTCATAGCAATGAACAACTTACCCTAGAATTGCTGGGCAAACCATGCTGCTCCTCCAAAAAACAAATAAAATATGACAGTCTGCTCTGAAGTGCCTCTAAAATGAAATTTAAAAACTTCTAAATTCTACTTTTATACCTCTATAAAAAGGAAAGTCTATCATTCCATAAGTGATATATACTTATTTCCAACATGGATTAAGATGACATCCTAATGTTTATCAATCTCCACATAGAAGATCAGAAAATTTCTCTATAAAACATTGATAGGCAAACAGATTATTACAATTTGTTGTAGATGACCCCCTCTCTCTGTTCACACAGAACTCCTCAGATATCTATTCTACCATAATTTCAAACTACTACCCATTGGCTGATATTGTCAAGAGGTAGAAAAATACATAGAGAAAAATATACTCTTCTGAGCATCTATCCATTCCATTTCTATCTCAAATATTTTTCTACAACACCATATTATCAAATACAAATTTTCTCTGATCTGTGTGCCCTTCTGTGGTTTCCATTTTTCTCCCATGGACATGATCCAAACTAGCAATTCCCAATCTTTTCAGACAGCCCTAATAGTAGAGTCAATCCACTGCTAGTATGTAGCTTTCATTTTTCATTTTAAGAATGATGCTTGGCCCTTGAAAAGAAAACTTGCAATTATAACAGTGGTCTGTATATTACTGCATCTATTGGAAATTTTATTTTCCATTTCTAGCATTGGCAGTGTTCTTAACAATTACAGTAAGAGTTTTCTCATGTACCTCACAAAAAGAAAGGGCCCCAAGTTTTAGCAGACCACAAGAACATAAATTAAATATTAACACTCTAATATTAAAGGAATTAGAGGCCTTTATTCTTCTTAATTTTCAACCATAGATACCATTCTTTAGTGTTATATCTGATGGATCAATATTAAATATATATAATGAAGATAATCTCTGTATGTTGTGAATACCACTGGTTAATAAAGGAACTGCTTTGGGCCTATAGCAAGCCATAGGGGAACAGAGCTAGGCAGGGAAAACTAAACTAAATGATGGGAGAAAGAAGGGCAGGGTCAGAGAGAAACCATGGTGCCACTACTGGACACAGACATGCTGAAACTTGGCTGGTAGGCCACAATGTCATGGTGATGCACAGATTAATGGAGATGGGTTAAATTAAGATGTAAGAATTAGCCAATAAGAAGCTAGAGCTGATATGCCAAGCAGTGTTTCAAATAATAAAGTTTCTATGTGATTATTTTGGAGCTGAGCTGCCAAAAACACACTAGCAGCTCTTTGCAACAAATTGGCAGCCAATGTGGGGCAACTAAAATCCACTTAAAACCTGAGATGCTTGCAAAGGAATTCTAAACAGACACTAAAAAGCAAAGTTTAGCCGCATTTTTCCCCCAAATTGGTTTTGTGCTGACACCATGCTGTGGCTCCCTTAAAAGAGGTTTTCCTGAGTCAGCAGTAGCAGAAAAATAAGCCACTCTGTTTTGAAATGCTGGCTTTCTAGGCCATGCTGCCAGTGTGACTTTTCAGGAGGCCAAGCATTTATATGGGGTTTGTGAGCAATGTACTACAACTTGCTTAAAGGCAACATAGACCTGCTATGTGCTTAAAACTGGGGCAATGTAAATGGTTTGCAGTGGTGGTGAACAGACTTCCACCATGTTGGACTGTGTGGAATAAGCAGGAAGTATGTTATATAAGCTAGTAATGCCACCACTTAAGTTTTTAAGAACTGCTTAGCATTTTAAGAAGCTGTCCTGGCCAGTAAAAAATTACAGATATACAATAGGACAAATTCAGATAAAAAATATCTCTAAATAGGTCACAGAGTTGGATAAATGTATATAGGTTTGGGAGAGAACAGAAAAAGAATACAGACAGTTACAATGCCTTTAAAGAGACAGTATACAGAAGTCATAGATTAAAGGGGAAAGATAATAAAAGAAATATTAAACTTGTAGAAAAAGTAATAAAGTAAAAACAAGCCACATAAAGATGGAAAATTCATAGAGTCTGGATTATGTATATTATTGTGTTATCTTTGAATTTTTTGACTGCAGAGAGACATTTGATTCTGGGGACTGCTAAGATAAGCCACCATATATATTTCAAAGGCATCTTGACTTCAAAATTTGAGCCTAAGGATATGTTGCTTTGAAAAAGAGGGGCTTCTTTTGTTTCCACAGAGGATGAGAACCTGTGGATTCATTCCAGGCTAATGTGGTTTGATAGACCAAGATCCCTGAGTGGTCACTGTAAACACCCCAAAAATTACTTTGCCCAATAAACATCAGGAAGCAGTATGGAGAAGAACTATACCCATATTCCCAAATATTGTTTATAATTTTTGTTTAAATTTAAAGGGGGATAGGCTACAGAGATAGATACTTTGCATTGGTATGGATCTTGCTCTATTGACACAAATTTAAGGTCAATTGTGTTACATATATATTTCTGCTCTTGATTAAGGTGTTATGATTGTGCAATTCATTTAAAAATGGAATGTATAATTAAGAAATACAGTTTAATAGATAATCGTGTATAATAGTCAAGCTTGTAGTCATGTTAATTAGATTTTCTAGATGTAAAGAGATTTATTTCAGATGGATAGACATTCTTCAAACCTTTCAAAGACTACAGAATATGCCATTTAAAATTTTAGGACTTTTCATGACAGTGAGATACATTTGTTCCTGACAGCACCAAGCTACTTCAAGAAGATGATGGGCATCGAAGAGGCTCCTTATGGAGTTTGTTAGCCATTTGGGCAAGAAACTGCTCTTGTCTGGATTGCTTGATAAACTGGACATGCAGGACTCACAGAGAAATGACTGCTAAACTTTCCTAAAGGTGAGATGATCCTTCAGGGGTTCCTACTTCACGAAAGAATCTGCAAAATATTCTTCAGGACACAGAAGAAAATGACTGGAAACTGCCAATATAGGCAGAACTGACTTTTGAAATTTCCTGATTTGTAGAAAAGTCTGCCAGTTACAATGGACCTGTAGGCTAAAGATGGATGTTCTGATGGTACAGAAGAACTTTTGGAGACTGTCCAGGCAGTGAGATGTCTCTGTCATTTCTAGAGTTTTGGAAGTTGCCTACAATGTACTTTCTGCTTACTTAGGTAATATTATATCCTTCAGGAATCTTTGATGGAGTTGAAGAATAGATAGATACTAATAATACAGTCTTCCTTAGTTATGATAAAAGATAAAGTAAATATAGATATTATAACTGCAATTCTTACTTGATAACTGTTGTGTTATATGTAATTTTACTATGTTAAAGTTGAAACCTTCCTTTTCATTTAAACAGAAAAGAGGAGGTAATGTGGGATTCCCCTCTGTATGTTGTGAATATCATTAGTTAATAAAGGAACTGCTTTAGGCCTATAGCAAGCTATAGAGGAACAGAGGTAGGCTGGGAAAACTAAACTGAATTCTGGGAGAAATAAGGGTGAGATCAGAGAGAAACCATGGAGCCACCACCGAACATAGACATGCTGAAACTTGGCTGGTAGGCCATGACCTCATGGTGGTGCACAGATTAATGGAGATGGGTTAAATTATGATATAAGAATTAGCCAATAAGAAGCTAGAGCTAATGGGCCAGGCAATGTTTTAAATAATATAGTTTCTGTATGATTATTTCGGGGCTGAGATGCCAAGAACACACTGGCAGCATTTTATAACAATTCTCCTCTAAGGAGAAACTTTTGGTCATGTGAGATAGAAGGATCTAATTCATTCAGCTCTTACCATTTCCACAACAGAACATGACCTTGCTCTTTCTTGGTTTAATAATGTGATTGCAAATGAGCTTGAGTTGAGTGTTATGCAGCTATTCAGGAAGCTGAGATATGAGTTTTTTCATATCTCAATGACAGCCTAGTGAATTTCTGTCAAGAATAAAAAGTGATAAAATACCTAGTGATGTAGCTCAGTGGTAGTGGTGTAGATAAGTATGTGGTGGCTGGGTTTAATCTTTAATTATCCAAAATAAAAAGGATTACTGATTGCTTAAGAGTGAATGTTGCTATCTCTTGACTTTATGTGGGGTGGAGATCTACTGGAATGGCTTGCATACTCATTATCCACTATCAAAGGTCAGAGAGTACATAAAGGGCTGCTATCTGAAACGATCATCAGAAGTGGCCATTAATAAAAGGGGTAAGCAAAAGCATACCTTGGAGCTAGATGAAATGGAAGAAGTGGGTACATAACAGGTAGAGAGAATATTTGGTACTAACTGCCTGTGGATACTCTGCACATGAAAGTCATTATCATCAGTTTATAGACTCACTTTAAAGTGAATAAACTAGATGTGTGTGGAAGCCAAAGAATAAAGTCAGGACTAATGGGATATACAATTAACAATGCCTGATTAAAAGACTAATTAACTGACAGAACCAAGCACATAGATATTAATAAACAAAAGTTTATTAGCAAACTCAGAATCAGCTATAATTTCTTTCTTCTATTTTAGCCTTCTTCTTTTAGTGCAAGTGCATTGGTCTGAGATACACTAGTTCTATATTTTTTGCTGATTTATATGCCAGTTTGAAACAGTATCAACTTTGTATCAGGGATAATGAACCAGCTCTACAAAATTCTCAGCTTAACATCAATGGTATAATACCATGTAGTTCCAACTATTCTAAATTAGTTCTAACAGCTCTTTGCTATATTGAACACAAGCAGGTTTTTTCCCCTTCTGATATATTCCTTGTCAAATATGGGCAGAAAATAAGATTAGTTATCTTAGAAAAGGTTTTCTCTCTTAGAAGAGCAATATAGAAGGTGAAAATCTCACTCTGATTGCCCTGGATTTCTGAAGGAAATTGAACAACATTCTGGCATGTGTTATTCAAAAGAAAGTTCTGCTCTGATTACAAGCCACTGCTCTGATTTTCTTGAAACACAATTATTTCCTGTAGGCTGCATTGATATTTGTCATGAAGCCACAGTGTGCTAGACTCTGTGTAGGCTAGGACAGCATGAATTTTATTTTTCTAGAAGGAAGATAATTATATAAAATAATCTCATGGGATACATTCCCATGTTTAGGGTCACAAAACTTGAGCATTCTTAAATCATTATATCAGGCACTCAATCGACCACACCTTCTGCACACCAATGTAAGTTTCACTGTGGACTGCTATTTTAGATGCTATAAATGATGATTATGGAAAAATAAGAAAGACATTATTGAATAATTTCTTATCAAAATGGACAGACAAGCTGAGGGGAGTAGAACACTTGAAATGTGAATGTGATACAGAGTTTGAGGTCATCCTGGTCTTCGTGAGACCCAGGCTCAAAGAAATATCGGTAAGTAAACAAACAGATGCAAAGGCAAGCTCAATAAACCAACAAAGTTTGTCCCAGTAAATATATACACAAGCACTATAGCTATTTATTCATTCTCTGTCATCTCTTAACTTACTTTCATCAACTTGTGTATGTTTGAAAACTGAGCCTCTGAGATACTCACAGCTGCTTTGCAGACTAGAGCCCTATAAGGCTTTAAAGGAGTGCTTCTCAACCTGTGGGTCATGACCCATTTGGGAGTCAGATACCTGAAGATGGATGCTAAAAAGAAATCCCACACTACCTCAGAATTGAATATAACAAAGGGTTATTTATTTAGGAGTAGTCTCACAGATCACAGTCCTCTGCTCGAACGGGGAACAGCAACCGAATCCCACAGCTGGAAGTAAGGGTAATGGTGTGCTTTATATCAGCATTTATAGTAAAAGATGCCATGCCCAAGTGGAGGAGGGTAACTTAAAGGCTACTGGCTGTAGGAATTCCTACAGCACACACCAGATATTTCTATTATAATTCATAACAGTAACAAAATTACAGTTATGAATTAGCAGCAAAAATAATATTCCTGGGGTCACCACCATTTGAGTAACTGTATTAAGAGAAGTATGAGGACCACTGCTTTAGAAAAATGTAAAGGGGGGGGGAACAGTTACATTTCTCTAGCAACACTAATATATCACTGCAGTGGCAGTACCATCCCATGACAGCGACTAAACACAGTATGCAATTCTGCTCCTTGGTACTCATCATTCATTATACTCCCTTCATAAATACTGGGACAGATATGATCAGAGGTCTGACATTCAAGTCTATGGAGACTTTCCTCTAAGAAACTAAGTTTTGTGAATAAATATTAAAAACCCTGATTTCTGTTTGTGTGCTTTACACCAGGAATGGATGCTGCTTTTTAAAGTTTCACTTCCATGGTTCCTTGGTGTTTTTTTTTTATACCTTGCTAATTCCATATATCACAGTAAACAGATTTCCTATTAAAAAACTTTATAGGTTTCTGAAACCACATTGAACTCTGACTAACAGAAAGTCTGATGTATATTTAGTTTTATAATGCAAAATCATTTTTTTGAAAATCTTCTAAATTGTTAGAATGTTGCAAAAGCCAACCAAGTACTCCACAGGTAAATGTACTCTTTTATTGCTAAAAGAAAAATTTGAGTCATCATACCAAGTCGTAAGACATTCTCTCTATAGTAACTGAGAGCTTCTAATGACATGCAAAAAAAATTAAAAACATATATATAAATCTAAGACTTCCCTTCAGATAGTCTCTAATTTATGAATGCTGCATTGTTTCACAGTAAACAGAAAGCTTTAAAGATTGACATTAATAAGATAGTTACAGATTTTATTAGTTATGATAAAAGATAGATGTAAAACTTTAATCTCACCAAGATAAAATAATTATTTTCCTAATTTTGTCAAATACAAATAGACTAGATATCATAACTGTAATTATTACTTAATAACTGTTTTTGTTGTACGTAATTTTACTATGTTAAAAGTTAAAACAGTCGTTTTGATTAGACAGAAAGAGAGAAATGCTGTGGAATGATCTTTCTGTATGCTGTGAATATATATTCCTTTAACTGGTTAATAATAGAAGCTATTTGACCTATAGCCAAGCAGGATAAAGCTAGGTAGAACAATTCAACTGAGAACTAAGATGAGAAGGGGAGACACCAGCCAGCTGCCAAACAAGAACATGTTGAAAATGAGCTAAAAGTTTTATCTATGTTTTGCCTTGAGTCATGTGGCAAAATGTAAAAATATGGGTTAATTTAAATGAAAAAGTTAGCTAATAATAATACTGAGCTATTGGTCAAGCATTAATACTTAACAAAAAGACTATGCACAATAGTTCTAGGAGATATCCACTGTCTCACACAAGCAAGTGCATGCCCTGCTTCTGGGTTTTGGCTCTACTCCTTGGTTTGCTCTACCTGCTGGCTTGGAGCCTAAAATCCCTTGCCAGTTTTGTTTCTTAAAAATCCAGAGGAAGGTGCTTTTCTCTGCTCAGATGCTACCTCAAACCAATGAAGTTCCACTGAAGAAAGTTATAATGTAGCGATATTCTCTTCAAAGATCCCACCAATGGTCTTAATTCTTTGAATGATAATAGCAGAAAAACAACATAAATTTACTCCTTCAAGGGCCTCAAAATATTCCCTTATATCTTTTCCCTTCCCTGCTCAAAGAATGTCCAAAAACTGCCAACTAAAGCCACAGTTTATGACATACTGTTATTTAGTTTCCCAATGAATATAACCCACATAATTGTAGTAACTATAATTTATAATGAGTTGTCATGAAAAAATCATCTATACACAATTCAAAATTATGTGAAGATTGTATCTAGAGAATAGAAAATGATTTTCCACAGTGCTTGAAAGAGTATACAAGGCTAGAATGATT
>NW_027460916.1:0-45051 GCF_037038515.1 Microtus pennsylvanicus
ACAGAAACCCTTGACCAGTTCTACTACACACAAAAGTTAGAGCAACTTCTGGATACAACACTGCCACTCCTTAGCAATTTACAGCTGCCAGCTGGTAGATATACCTCCTGGGAGACGCAGACTTTCAAAGCTTCCCCAGAGAGGCAATTCCCCGTTCCCACCACCATCCAGAGCAAGCATGTATATACCATCGATAGAGCAATGGTCTGGTCTTTACTGACAGTAAATAGGATCTAGATACACACACACACACACACATACATGCATGCACGCACACACACACACACCATTCCCATGAGTTTCAAGTCCCTGTGCAGCCCTCTCCTTTTGAGTCTGGGCTGATCCTGTGGCATGCAGTTAGCCCAGACGATAGCAGAAGCGGCAAAAGCATAGCTTCAGCCCTGGACCATAGGAAGCCTCACAGCGTGGGATGCTCCCACCAGCAATCCAGCCAACGCCTAGAGAACCACAGAGCACGCGGAGTAGCCATGTGCAAATGCTCTGATCATGAAGAACCACAGGTAAGCTCTGACAGCCAGGAGCAGTGCCACTGAGTGGCCATCCACTGGTCCTCTAACGACTGCAGCCCCAGAGAGCTGAATACAGATACGTGAGATCACCAGCAATAACCACCCAGCTGAACTGCCAATAACCAGAACTAAAAGAAAGTCACTTATTCCTTTAAGTCACAATGATTTGTGTTGGTTCATTACATGGAACTAAATACGTAAAAGCAGATTCAAGCAGGATGGGTCAGAATCTTTTTTATTCTGAGTCTGGAAAAAGCCAAGGATGACTCCAAGATCTAAGCACATACAGCCTCGTTTCCTTGGCATCATCTACGGTAAACCTCTGGTAGACAGCACACTCCAAAACAAAGAGCAACCAGAACCGGAACTGAACTTTCTAGCACTGTGTTTAGCCCCCACATTCTCAAACTATGGCTCACGAGCCTATGCGAGGGTCACATAACTGAAGGTATGGGTTGTCAAATATATGACAATAGTAAACGCTTTCTGGACACGCAATGAAGTTACCAAAAGTTATTAAATCGATGCATAATGAATCTATGGGTTTTCCAGCAGTGTTCACCAATGCCTCGATGTGCTACTTCCCCACAGCACTTGGTTCTGAGCACTTTACAGAGTGCATCACATTGCGCCACTCAGTGTCAATCAATGTTGCCTGGAAAATCTCAACTCTGATTCTACAGGACTGCAGGCTGTGAGCTGAAAACTGTCACGAATGCACATGCAATGCTTCTGGCTCTTACAGAAGCATAATGCCTTAATTACAGAAAACAAATTTTTGATATTTTTCTACATGATTCCTCAGCATACCTTCAAGCTCTGCTAGCATTATTTTTATTTTTTTCAAGATGTATTTTTATATTTATTTTTATGTGTGGTATGTGTGTGTGTGTGTGTGTGTATGAATATAGGCACCATGCATGTATGTAGTACCCTTGGAGACCAGAATATGGTGTTGAATCCCCTGGAGCTGGAGCTATGGGCAGTTGTGAGCTGCCCAACATGGGTGCTGGAAACCAAACTCAGGTCCTTTAGAAGAGTGGGGATGCTCTCAACAGCTGAACCATCTCTCTGGCCCCATAGAAGAGGTGATTTTGTCATTTAAATTACTAATTTCAGTTTCATTAAAACAAATTATTAAACTAATTTGGCTCAGGGTTAGGTCAAAGTTCATAACAGTTTCTGAAACTGTCCTAATACTTCTGCCATTTTGTACGACACACTGAGGATTAGGCAATCAAAGTGTCAATTGGCTCTCTGTGTTCCAGCATCAAATATTCAGCTAAGATTGAAGGCTTTGTGTAAAAATAAGCCAGCATGCCCATCTCACTAATAAGAAAATTTGCTTTTACATTTAAATTGATAAAATTTTATACATATACCAACAAATTATTTTAAAATACTTTTATGATTTACCATTAATAAGTGTTTTATCTGTGTATTTTGTGACCCTATAGACCCAGTCCTACTGTTGGGCAGAAAGCAGTTGTGAGCGGGGGAGCTGCTCTAGCTGGGACTGCAGGAGGACAACACGGAACAGGGCCATCTCCATCCCAAATCCAGCCACCGGGATGCTAATAGATCCCAAATTCACCAGCTGCAATCTTTACAGTTCGAATTTTTCAACATTTATGGTTTTATTTGGACAAAGGAGCTACCCTTTAAGGTTTAAAAAATAATGACAAACGCTTACAACTCTGAGTTCACAAATGATTAAACACGCCATTCAGTCCATACTTTTCCGTGCACGCTGTGAGGTAATGGGTATGTAATTGGGGTCAAAGGACACATAGCTTCTGCTCCAACTAAGCATGGATTCCAGAATGAGAGACTGTCCAAAGTAAACAAATGAGTACAACTCTAACACAGAGGACAGTAGCTGAGCAATCAAGGGGTAGGGGAAATTCCAATCAAAGGTCTCACTAGAGGAAAAAAATATTTAACATAACACTTGAAGGGTAAGAAAAGTTTCCAAAGCATTTCATAGGCTGAATCACGAAGACTCCTGCATAACAGATGTTGACACTGAACTGCTTGTCTTTGGCAGGCTTACCCTTCACTCGGGGCACTGAGGTCTTCCATTGCATTGCTGTGTTGGGTTTTTTGGTTTTGTTTCCAGAAATGTCTTAGCGCTTCCTTCTTCCTCCCTGTCTACCCAGAGCTCGGCTTCACTCTGTTCCTCGGCCGCCCTCAAGGCGAATGTCATAGTTTCACCCCCCTCGCAAGCAGCCCCTTTGTGTTAGCTCGCTACCGTCTTCTGGGGTCTTCTCCAGCAACCCCCCTGGACATTATGTATCTGACCTCAAATCAGTCCTGAGCCTCCCCTACTCTTCCAGAAAGGGGCAGTTGACGGCTTGCACTTACTAGTGTGTGTACTTACTAGTTAACAATTTTATGAAGCTATTTTCAAATAATATAAGAGTTTTGATGCCATCAGGTGGGTGGTGGGAGGCTTATATATCTACTTCAGCACAGATCAGTACCCACCCAACATGGAAACCGGGTTTCCCCGTAGCTGGAGTGGCTAGTTACCTCACTATGTTCTTCTCCCTTGGTGCTACACGGGATTAATGCCTGCAGCAAAGTTGCTGCCTGGCCTCAGAGATCCCCGCTCCCTTCCAGGGTATGGAGTACATGCTGGGTAGCAGATTCCTTTCCAGGAATCTTTTCATGCTTATCACTCCTCCTGGCCTAAAAGGGGCCATGTGGCTAGTTCCTACCAAGGAAATACGAGTCCAAGTGATAGGTATCATTTCTGAAATATAATAGTTAAACTGTACTGATGTCCTCCCCCCCCCCCCAGATCTCTTTTACAACAAGTTTTAGGATCCTGTGTTGAAGATGAAAGAATTCTAAAATACTGAAATCCCAGTCCCTCAATAAACTCTTGAACAGGTGAGCCAGTTATTAGGGTTAGTGTTGCCCAGGTTAAACTATGATATGACTAAGAACTAAAAGTCTCTTATCCTAGACAAGAGAAAAACTGGATGTGTCTGTGACAGAAGCTAGCTCCCCATACCACCACAGCATCCTCCTAAACTCCAAGTATGGCTTCTGATTTGTTCAGGGGACGTCATGAGTCCCAAGTATAAAGCAATCGATTCAGATGTTCCTTAATCCACAAACATGTCCTCCGTAGTTGATATATTACCTGCAAGCCCAATTAAAGGAAAGGTCTTTTTCCAACATTTTAAAGAAATTAAGTCTTCTGTGTCCTACTGAATATGACTAAGGAGTATATGATTCTGCCTTCATATTAGAAGAGAAATAAACCAATTACAAAATTAAACAGAATTCAGAGCTCACTAAACCCCATATGATTTGCACATCAATAAAATATTACCCAAAATATTCAAATACTTATACTTTGATCAGTTCTAATAAGCTGCACTGTGCTGTAACCACTAAGTCTCCCAAATATCACTGACTTGTATCAAGATTATTCATTGCCACTGTTAAGTTGCATACCCCACCTTGGGTCAACTACCCCTCATCACAGCTTTCCCCTGCCGTAGGCAGCTCAAGTGGTCTCTGACCCAGCACAGGGAGCCATCAAACACAAGAGGCACGTGCTGACTCTTAGAAATCTCTGTCGTATGCACTGGTCAGAGTCACCCTAAGGCTCAAAGCTGGAAAGGCTAATTCTCCCCCAAGAGACAGAGAATATTTAACTGGATCAATATTCAAATACATTGCTCATGTTTAATTAAAAATATTCAGCTGGGTATGATGGCGCACCTCTTTAATCTCAGCATTCAGGAGGCAGAGCCACGTGGATTTCTGTGAGTTCAAGGCCAGCCTGATCTGAAACAGAGGGTTCCAGGACAGTCAGAGCTGTTACTCAGAGAAACTCTATCTCAAAAAAATAAAAATAAATTTTTAAATAAATAATTCAAATATTTCATTTAGACAAGAAAATCCACCATGTAACATGAGTTCTAATTGGTATTAAGAATAAAAACCCAGAGTCAGATATTAGGGGTGAAAGCTGAGAGATCAGAGAAGCAGAGCAGCCCCTAGAGAGTGGCTCTCTACTAAGGCTCAGACAGAAGGGCCAATCCTATCTCTATGAAGCCTCAGACTGCTGCTGACTCTACAAAACCTCAGATTTTATCCATCTCAATGAACCCTCAAACCGTATCCTCAGACAGACTGTATCCTCAGGCTGCCTCTGAGCTCCTGTCTCCTCCTGCCCTATATTCCTCGCTCCACCCAGCCACATCACATCTGTCTCCACCTCCCCAGAGCTGGGATTAAAGGTGTGGGATCCCAAGTGCTCGGATCACCTTTGTGTGAGCTCTGTTTTTCTTTTAGACAGATTCAATCTTACATAGCCCAGGGAGGTCTTGAACTCACAGAGATCTATCTGCCTCTGTCTCCTAAGTGCTGGGATTAAAGTCAGCTAAGCCTGACTTCTATGGCTTAGCTAGTGGCTTAGCTCTGCACTCTGATCTTAAGTCAAGCTTTTTTTGTTAGATCACAAACAAAATTACCACTACACAACCACACCATAGAAGGTTAATAAACCCTAAATTGCCTACTAAAGGAAAAATAAAATCTGGATGGATTATTGGAGTCATCCTTACCATTTATTGCCCTATAGTTCAGAATCTGGAAAATAAGTTCATCCAAGGTTGAAAGACATTGAGGTGTTAACAAACAATTACTGAAATTGTCTTGTGCCCATCGACTAGTAAAGGAAGCTGGTCAGGAGGAGGAAGAGCAAGGAAAATGCTGATGCTTCAGGGGAATTTGAGGGGAAGGGTTAGTTAGGGAGGAACCCTACCTGAAGGAATATGCCCATTTATCTGCACTTGTGTAGTATTTGATGGGGGCCTCTGGTCCATATTGGGGGTGCTCACAGTTGCAACTTTACAGAGGGTACAGGACAAGGGGGAAATTGCAATTAGGAACCTTAAATATACAAGCACAGAAAATCGGACAAATGTGACCTCCTGGAGCCATCACTCCGCCACTCTGAAGTGGCCTCATCTCCATCATACCAGGCACAAGCTTCAAGCTGTCCTGCCCATCAGGACGGGGTATGGCAAACAGACAAAATGCCACCACACGAGAACTGCGTGCAGATCCCAGCCAGGCATACACCAGTTTCCCTTGACCAATCAGAACACATCCTTGCAAAGGTACCAGCCACTCAGGTAATCGCACTCACTGCGTGTTTCAACAGCCACCTTGAAACCTTTGACCAACTCCCTACGGCTACTGTTGGCCTCTGTGGGCATGAAGCTTCAGCACCAGCAGTGTGGAAGTCTTCCTCCAGGAGGGTTTTTCCACCTCTGAGATAAGCGCTATTGAAAGCAGAATGAAGGAAGCCAGGGCAGTGACAGAGATAGGATGAACAAAGCCTCCCCCGCGAACGATCCAGTGATTAGGACTGAGTCAGGAGATGAGGTTCTAAGGTCTAAAGAACAGACTGGAATGCAGAAGTGACAGGAGGTGGGACATAGGAAATTTATCACAGGATTTGGAGAGGCGGGGGATGAAAGAAAATTAGTCAGCCTACCGACTGGCTAGATCAGATGAGTCGGCACTTTGGTGTGACCTTACCCCCACTTTCCTGACTGAAGCCACACCTTAGGATGGCTCTAGCTTCCAGCAGAGGAGAGAGCTGGTACTGTTCATGCAGTGTCCCTACATGCCTTCTGCAGGTCTTTGATATCCCCTGCAAATCACCTCAACAAGCACGCAGCCACCTCCCATGCATTTTATGTAAGGGAGCGCAAAGACCACGTTGGCTGGTTCTGTTCTGGTGGGACATGTTGTCACTCACCAAGAGCTTCCGGTCGTGTCTGAACGCCATAGAACTCTGGGAAAGAAATACTCTCCCACTTTATGGATGAGAAAAAATGAAGTCAAGAGCTCTTCATGATTTGCCCAAAGGTTCAGAGCCAGTAACAGAGGCAGAATTTGATTGTAGCTCTGCTGACAATATGCCATTGCCTTTCACAATTGGAAGAACAACTGTGGGCCTTGGCAAAGAGGAACACATTGGAATAAAGACAGCTCATCTGATAACCGGAAAATTATTTCAGGGAGAAATGAAGACAAATTGGAATTAAACTCTTTTAATTGTACATTTACCAGTGATCTGTCATTGAGAGAGAACTAATACATCGGAGTATCAATTTTCAGTAAATATAAATGGCAAATAAGGCATTTAACGAATTGCAAATGACAACGTTTCTGAGCGCAGTTATCCATCCCGAGTAAGGGCTTTCCCATTTATTACCCACATATTTCATTTCAGCAGAGACTCTAAGGGGATGGCTTAAAGAGAATACCAGGATGCTGCAGACAGTGCTGAGGATAGAAGGCATAAAAAATAACTCTGCTTTATCCATTCCAAGCATGCAGAAAGGACAGGGAGGGGCAGAATGGCTGCAGATGGGATTTGAGAATGGTTGGAGAGCTGATACAAACATTCAGAAACCTTCAGATTCGTCAGCTGGAGAGTGGGTTCCCAAGCCAACTGTCAACAACTGAAAAAGGAAGGCCGAGTCTGAGCCAGAAGGAGAAAGCAGTGTAGAGAGAGAAGACAAAGTTCTAAGAAAGTGTCACTGTAAGAGAGGCCTCCTTCAAGCTACCACCATCAAATAAGCTCCCAAGATTAATCTGTGCGTTCACGCAGAAGGAGGATTTACCCTAGTCAGTGTTTAACAAAAGAATTCTGTTTTGTCTTGGGTTGAAGTCAGGTATCGTCTCAATCACCCCCTATCTATAATTTTTAAGACAGGGCCCCTCAGTAAAACTGGAGCTCACCAATTTGGCTCTAAGCCCAACCTGCAAGAATTTGCAGACTGAGTCATATCCCCAAACTCTAATAAGGTTTTTTTTAATAAATAAATATGTAAATAAATAAAAGGGAGTCTTCCCCTACCTCAACCTGCCACCCTAAAGTCACTTGGTTGGTGACTCTGGTCACCTGGTTTTAATATCATTATAAAGTCTTCATCGTCTCCTCTGGCAATGCCAGCCAAGAACAAGGAGCTGAGGTGGGCCAGGCCTACCAGTATCTCTCAACGCTCTGATAGAGAGCACGGTTCAAGACAGAATTATCTACCTGCAAAATCATAAAGGCACAGCCACAAATGGTTCCTGAAATTGCACACCAACAAATGGTTTCTGTAGTTGCGCTATTAAATTGGGCCTTTCTTCTAATTTTCAAAGTGCCAACTTGTTTTGCCAACTCATACTAAGGTAGGAATGTCTGTGACCAGCTCCGAAGCAAACCAAATTGGTATTTCTCAGAGAGCCTGGTGAGTCAACATTATTCATTCAAATAACATTGCGTATTTATGAAGCTGAAGTCTAATTAAATTATATCAGTCATCAGTCTGATGCTACTGAACTTCCTCTCCACAGACATATTCATGAAAATACGTGTCTCCCCACCTACAAATGTTTACATGTTGACTTATTAGCATTGCGTCTTTTGCACAAACCCTCTGGAGAACACACCAGATCTGCCCACCTTGCACATCCGCTCTCCCCCCTCACACCTGAGTTCAGCATCCTGGCTTCAGCTACCCTCTCTCCTAACCGCTTCCATAATCCAAAGGGCAGGAAGGTGTGAATGAGCAAACGCCAATCCTGTTAGTACTACCATTTCCTTTTGCTTACTCTCAAAACAGAAGTTTCATAGGGAGAAATGGGTCACTTAAAAAATTATTAAAAGAATCCTTCATCCAAAATTGAGTTTCAGGAATGGGGACAGAGGCCCCAGGAAGATCCCAGCTCTGTCTCGGTGACATTAAAGGGTTCTTCTGTAGCAGAAATAATACCAACCCTGATGAAAATGAGGGTCTCAGAGAAGTTAAAAAGAGGATCCCCAACTACAGATATTTGACACCCACAAAACAAACCGCAGAGGGCCCAACAGTTCAGCAGATGAGAAATAAGCCAGGGAACCCACGCTCTGGTTCTGCCCCTCTCCCATGGGTGGCATGTAGATACTTGCCAGCTTCCTTGTCCAGAGGCTGGCCTGCAGATTAGAATTCTGCTCTTTTCTCTGGCTCACCCTATGCAGAATGCGAAAAAACTCCAGTTCTCCTGCTTAGAACACTCTTTAATTAAAAAAAAAAAATCTTATGCCTTCTTTCATTTTTTATTTACTTTTTATTGAAGATAGATGCTTTTTCACACAACGAATTCTGATTACGGCTTCCTTCCCTCCATTCCTCCCAGATCCTCCCCCCCACCTCCCCGGATTCACCTAAATCCACATCCTTTCTTGCTCTCTCTGATTAACATACACAGATTCTCAGAAATTAGTGGGATTCGACAAGCTTACTCCAGAGACTACGAAATTATACTCAATCCTGTCACTCAATACTTTAAACATGGTATACTAAAATAACAAACAATAATAAGTCATTCGAAACCCTTATGAAAACATGGCCTTAACCTGTTTCAAATAACTGAGCCACGTTATCCCTTTAAACCTAGGACAAAGAATATTCTAAAACGTATAAGGCGCAAGTTTCTGTTTCAGAAAAAAAAAAATCAAATGAGCAAGTAAATTAAACATTGCTGAGCTGAGCTGCATGCAGCATTCAGATGAAATTCCTCAGAGGCTCTGAGGATGACGTTCACCGTTTTTGAAGCATCCAGCTGTAAGCTGAAGCAGGGACCCTCAACTAGCAAGAGACAATACATGAGCACACTTTATAAATAAACACTCTGTAAAACCATTCTCCCTCACCGGAAGTGCTCACGAAAGCACGCATTCCAGACACAGGCTGTTTGGGGGTCCCATCCCATCACGTCCAACTAAAACCCTAGAATCAAAATGGGTGCATTGACCAAACATATACCTAGGCGCAGCTGAATATACCTGCACCGTCCAACAGCGAGCGTTTATTTAAAGAATGATTATGTCCGCGGAAGTGAGCGGCTTTGACTGAGAAAGTTGGGAGAAAGGTTTGTGCCTGAGATTCTAGAAAACAAAAAGGCAAAAGCAGCTAGCAGTGTGGGACTCCTCCCACACCCAGCCGCCAGGAATTCTACTGTCATAAAAACAGTTTTCTTACCTGTGCTGACCCTCGGGAAACCCTCACCGGAAGTGCTCACCGGAAATGCTCACAAAGGCGCGTATTCCAGACACAGGCTGTTTGGGTGTCCCAGCCCAGCGTGTTCAACTAAACTCTAGAACCAGTGGGATCTAAAAACCAACATTACTGTCTCCTGAAAAGCAGATACAAGAAGCTGGGCGACGGTGGCTCAGGCCTTTAATCCCAGCATTCGGGAGGCAGAGGCAAGCGGCCCTCTTATTAGTTTGATGCCAGCCTGGTCTACAGAGCTAGTTTCAGGACAGGCTCCATGACTACAGAGAAACCCTGTCTCAAAAAAAATAAAAATAAATAAATAAATAACGGCGAGAGCCGGCAGCGGTGGCTCACGCCCTTAACCCCAGAGGCAGGCAGAGTTCTGTGAGTTTGAAGCCAACCTGGTCTACAGGGCAAGCTCCAGGACAGGAAGAATCCAAAGCTTCCCAGAGAAACCCATCATCAAAAAAAAAAAAAAAAAGGAAGGAAGGAAGGAGAAGAGGAGGGGAGGGGAGGAGAGGAGAGAAAAAATAAAGGCAAGAACAGAGAATGAAGCCAGAGTTCTGCCCCAATCACTCTCCCTTGGGTGAGGTCTTCCCGACAAAATCCTTTCACAACTGGGAATGTGTTACCTGCCTATAGGTGTAGAAAACCAATTTGTGAAGAGGGCTGCAAAGGCAACCTCATGCCTGTAAACAGTAACAGGAGGCTCACCCTGAAGGAGACTCACGTAGAGGTCAGAGGCGGAAGTCTTGCAGGACCCTCTCTCACTGTGCTTTCTCCCCCATCTTTCCAAGCCTCACCTCGAATTGCTCTCTTCCCTGAGCCAGGGCCTTTGATCCCCACTGTTATGGGGTGGAGAGTGGTTGGTAAGCCCTCCCTATCATCCTAGGCAGCCACTTCTAGTTCATTCTATCCTAACTCTTCCATTGCCTTCTCCCCTGGGATAAATTTAATTTAACAAAATGCTTGGTCTGAGAGCTTATTGGGCCTCTTCTTCCACAGCATGCGAATTATTCAGTTACACAGCCAGACAAATTTTGCTGCAAGCCCCGAATGATTAAATATCAAAATGAAGTTGAAGATCTGCGAACAGACGCAGAAGGAAAGATTCAGAAGGCTGTGGCCTGCCTTCTTCCCCTTTAAGTTTTTCTGGTAAGCTTGGGCAAGCTCACGTCCCAATAATATATTGTGGAAGAAGTGGAAATCAGAACCAAACACCACTGTCTAGGAGGCTGGAGGCTGTAATTAGCTTGCGATTTCAGCAACAAAGTAATGATGTCATTCATTCAACAAAGACTTACAAAGTTCCTGGAATAAAGCTAAAATCATAATGTAATGGGAAACCACCCTGCAGGTAGCTGTGAAAAGTGACAAAGAGATGACCAGCCCTGTCCTGAGGAGATTACTCACTGAAACTGCAGCCAAACACCTCTGTGCTAAGAGCTGGATGAAATCACAACTCTCACTTCCGGGTGTCCTGGGTGGGAAATCGCATTACCTTGCATGAGCGCCCGGGTGCCCGGAAAACACGACCTTCCACGTTTATTCCACGTTTATTCGGGATAGGAAAGAACACAGCAGTAGAGGGCTCACATTAACTTCCTGGGCCCTAGAGTGATGCGGATTAGCAGTGCTGGAGTGAAGAGGCCTGGGCGGATGACTCGCCTGGCTCTGAAGTGTCGGGTCTTTAGCAAAGACAGCAATATCCACCACAGAGAGGTATGGTGACGGACTGTACTCATCCACAAAAGCTCAGCACTCTCTGTTGGGACCGTTATTTATTCTCATTGTGGTACATGTTCTCCAGTGTACAGAGTGAGAAACTGACGCACAGAGGGCTCATGTAACTTCTGTATGGCCATCCAGCCAAGCCTTCCATCTAAGGTGGCTGGCTCCACATTTTATATGCACATTCTAGAGTGCTAAACTTGCTTAGTTCTTTACAGCGTATAAAAGCTAACAGGCATCCTCTTGTTTTACGGAGGAAAACAAAGCAGAAGTAACTATTCGTGATGTTCTATACCTGAGGGTACTGAGGCTGCATAAGTTCAGGCTCTGCCAAGAAGTTGCTCAGTAATGAAGCAGTAAGATTGGGGTTAAAACCTGTCCTGACTCCCCCAGACAGTTTCATTGATGAAAAAGCACACTTTTAGCATCCTCATATACCTTTTTGATTTTTGAGTTTGTTTATGCGTGTGGTATGTACATGTATGCAGCAGGGTTCACCCATGTGGAGGACAAAGGTTGACCCTGGGGTGTCTTCCTCAATCACTTTTTCACCTCAAGTTTATGGGATTGAAAAAAAAATTTTCAGACACTGTATTCTGCTAATGGTTTCCTCTCCCCCAACTCCACCGGCATCCTCCCCACCTCTCCACTCCCCAATTCCACATCATTTCTTTCTCTTTAGAAAACAAGCAGGTGATAATAATAATAAATAATAATGGTAAACAAAAAGCCAAATCTATAAAAACACAATATTGGAAACCTGCAAAAGGTCAGTAAGACAAAAATAAAATGTCCCCCCAAAATTAATATGAAACAAAAAGTCTACAAAAATACCCTTGAATTTGTTTTGTGTTGGCATCTACCTGGGCATGGGCCTACTTTGAAGTGTGGCTAATATATTCAGTGAAACACCACTGAAGAAACTAGTTGCTCCTTTGCAAGCAGATGTCAATTGGAAATAGCATCTCGGTTAAGGATGGGACCCCATGTCCACTTCCCCCTCTTTGAGCTGGGACCCTGTCTGACCTGAACTTGAGCAGAACTTGGGTATGCTGCCACAGCCTCTGGAGTTCACATGTGTGTCAGCCCCGCTGTGTCTGGAAGACACTGTTTCCTCGGAGTCATCCCTCCCCTCTGGCTCTTACAGTCTTCCCTAGGCCCTGAGAGGGAGGCTTTGACATCCCACCCAAGACTGAGTGCTCCAAAATCTCTCACTTTGCACACTGTCCAGTTGTTGGTCTCTGTGTTTGCTTCCCTCTGCTGCAGGAGGAAGCTTCTCTGATGATGTCTATGGGTAGAGCAGAATCTCATTAAGAGTCACTTTATTGCTGTTTCCTTAGCAGAACAGCAGTATTTGGTTGGCTCCTAGGCCCATGGCCTTCCCAGTCTCGGGTTTTTGACCACCCAAACAGTGTCAGAAAGGGTTTGACCTCATGGAGTGGTCTTTAAATACCATCAGGAAGCAGCTGGTTACCCCGATAACATTGATGCCACTACTACACTAGCATACCATGCAGGCAGGTCACCACTGTAGATCACAGGGTTTGTAGCTGGTTGGTGTTTACATTTCTCCTCTCGTAGCACACAGCGTACCTTCCGGCACTGCAAACACCAGTCAATAGGCTCAAATTTCTAGCTAAGCACAAACTTGATGTGCCTGTCTTTCTCCCCAGTGCGGAGTCACATACACCACTGCATCTGATTTTTCCTGAGCGCCAGGGTTCCCAACTCAGGTTCCCATAACCATACTTACACAGCAAGCCCTTTTTACCCACTAAGCCACCTCCCCAACTTTCAAAATATACTTTTGAAGCATTCACACCTAAGGGGGAAGACCAATTCTCCTTTCTTTACGGTGGAGGGAGCTGAAAACATTGTATATGGCATCCTCCCCTGAGCAAAGCCCTTAGCCACAATGAATTCTACCTGACTGAGGAGACAGCCGGGCAAACCACTCTGAAATCAGTAAAGAAGGCAAGGAGTCAAATTTTCCACACTTCAGAAACCATCTACAGTCCTGGCCAACATCCAGACTAATTGAAAAGGCTGATTAAGATGCAGCCCCTCCACTGCATCAGATAACAGAGGGGAACCTTGGTGTCTTAGGTTACCATCACCAAGGGCAGAAAGAGATAGCTGATGATCCTGCGGCCCTGCGAAAACCTAGACGCGTGATGCGTTTTACCTTGGCATTTTCCACCCGTTTTAATGATGTGTCTACCAAGTGGAAGAAGCAAAGATACGAGGCTGCTAATGAGTCGAACATCTGTGCCGTGTTTTACTATTACAATACTGTCAACAGGAAACTTAAATTACTAACATCATCTGCACTGGGGAGCTTTTGCTCAGGGTTTCAGTCTGTGCCCAGTAGTAATGACACTGGATGTGCTGATCTCCGTGCCAAGCCTATGTCTGGAACATTGGCTGGGACACATACACACAGCTCAGCAAGATGCTGGCAAAGAGAGTTGGAAGAAAAAAGCAATTCTTTTTCTTCTTTATTTCTGTTTGATGAACAACAAAATCACATGGTAGCGTGACACACAAGCTACTTTTCAGAGGACAAGTCTATCTTCGGCTAGTGCTCTCTCCTGTGGGATAAAAATTAGACCAGGGTCAGGGGTGTACCTCAGATTGAAAGTACTTGCCTGGCATGCACATGACCTGGCTGGATGCTGTCCCCAGCATTGTATAAAGCCAGTGTAGTAGTCCATGCCTATAATCCCAGAACGCAAGAAGTAGAGGTAAGAAAATCGAAAGTTCAAGGTCATCCTTGACTATATAGTAATTTTGAAGCTAGCCTGGGCTATATGAGACCCTGTCTCAAAATAACAAGAATAAGAACAGAGAGGAGGAAGAAGAGGTGGGGGGGGGACGAGAAAAGGGCTAAGCCTAGAAATAAGACATGCATTTTGAAACCATGGGAACTTCAGTTTGGGCATCATTTTCCTCCCAGAGCTGCATGTGGCTAGTATAGCAAATTCCTCCCAAAAGAACCTGTTGACCCGTGACAGGAAAAGGTATGAAAACTACACATGAGGTGAAACTAATGTCGGGATCATGGGAAGGGATGGCTTGACCATCTACAGAACCACAGTAGGGGCAGAGACCCAAGGATAGCCTGTGTCTGCTCAGTTAGTATGATCACACACGCGTACACACACACACACACACACACACACACACACGTGCACACACACAAGGATAGCCTGTGTCTGCTCAGTTAGTATTCTCTCTCTCTCTCTCTCTTTCTCTCTCTCTCTCTCTCTCTCTCACACACACACACACACACACACACACACACACATGTGCACACACACAAGGATAGCCTGTGTCTGCTCAGTTAGTATTTTCTCTCTCTCTCTCTCTCTCTCTCTCTCTCTCTCTCTCTCTCTCTCACACACACACACACACACACACACACACACACAAGGACATCCTGTGTCTGCTCAGTTAGTATAATCTCACACACACACACAAAGTTGATGTGTGGCCCTTTTATGAAACACTGGACTGCCAGCCAGTCTTTTTAATAACCGGAGAGATGGCTCAGCAGTTAAGAGCACAGGCTGCTCTTCCTGAAGACCCAGGTTTAATTCCCAGTGACTACATGGTGACTCACAACCATCTGGAACTTCAGTTCTATGGGACACAAAACCTTCTTCTTGTCTCGGTGGACACCAGGCATGCACTCTTCCAAATAAAAATAGTTTTTAAATTCCTTTTTTTTTTTAATGTGTAAATTGTAGTTCTCAAAACTGAAACATTTTTCCTGCATCACAGGAAGAGATAATGAATTTTCTAATGAGAATTGATGTGACATACGGGTGTATCTACTGTGTAGACCACTGTCACTCAATGGGTATGGCCTGGGGCCCTTGCTTTCCTTCTCAACTCCCTGTATTGAAATAATCTGTTTACATGTGTCTCTCCCAAAGGATTTTAACTTCTTCGAGAGCAGAAAACAGATTTTATTTCTCTTTGCATGCTCATGGCTTGCCTTGACCTTCTTAATATATATGCTCAATAAATATTTATTTAACAGAGCTGAATTTTAGGTTCAGAAATTTAGTATGTTTTTCCCATAGTGCCTCTAACCCAGTGACTGCAGATCAAACACAGACATTTCACCCCCTCCATCTATAAAGCAAGAGGCACAAACATCTCTGTCTAGGCTACTAGCTCATGGAGTCATGCGGACTAGGTGTCTATAAATGAATGCCACAAAACTGAAGTGACTCTTACTTATGACATTTGTTTCTCTGTTTCTGGTAAGAATTAAGAACAAGGCGAATGCGTGTGTCTGCAGCTCTCCGAGTGTCGGTGTACCCCCCATTGAGCGCATAATAAAGATTCCCTACTGAGCTCGGAAACTATACTATTTGCCCAAGCAAGCCTAAGGACCCAAGTTCAAATCCCCACAAGTCATGTAAAACTAGGTATGTCGGTGCATGTTTGTGACTCTAGAACTCCGACAGAGATGGGAGGCAGAGATGGGAGAATCCCCCAGAAGCTTGAGGGCCAACTCGCCTGGCACACAGAAGAGCAAACAACAAAGAAACCTTGTCTCAGTTAAAGTGGGAAGTGAGACAGCAGAGTCTGTTCTCTGGCTACCACACACATCCCTGGCAGCGATGCTGTGCTGTGCTCCCTAACATGTAACCGAGCATTGCGTTCTTTGCAACTCAAGCAACGTCTGGCAATAGAGACCAGTGCCTTGTCTCCGCCATAGTGTGAACTCATGTGGGCAGAGACCCAGTCTGAACTGTTGTCCCTTGTCTTCCCTTCTCCTAAAACTAGGAGATCAATGAGCATCTGTTGCACGAATGCCTGGGCAGTGGTCACCAACAGCAGGGTATTCATAAATAACCTGGGTTTTATTTTTAAATACCTTAAACAAAAGCTGTCCCCACACTAAGACGTGAGGCATTAAGTAAAGCGGGCAAAGGCCTCCACTTCTAACAGGTGTGGAGAGAAACAGAACCGAGCTTTATTTTCAGACGGAATCCCAAATCTGTGAGAGAGCACCGAAGCACCCAGCACATGGCTTCCCAGTGGCAACAGAAAGATTTGATGAGAGAGTAGCCGAGGGCCCAGGGCCTCAAGCTCCTGAAACTGCCTCGTAGCTATTGACAAACAGCAGCAAGACATAGCTACGTTCTCTACGTAACAACTACAGTAAAACTGTATGCAAATCTTTTAAACCATTCTAAGGAACTGAGTTCCTGGGCTTTTTGGTTGTCCTGCCATCCATACGAGGCACTCTACGGGTATTTATGGATTCAATCTGATTGATCTAAACTAAAATATATTTTGAGAAATGTTAACTAGGAACACTGTTCCATGCCTCCGTGGAACAACCTTAATGCACACACAACACACACACACAATTAAAAAATAAACTCATAACAAATTCTGTACTCTAAGGAATCACAATTTAAGTATATTAATTCATTAAAAGATTTATATGGCTAGATTTTAATTCCTTGAGTGGTATCTATGCAAACCTAATCTAAAATATCCAGTATCATTTTAATCTCATACAATCCAATGCACTTTAATAAGCAAAGTAGTTACCAGTAGAACCAACACCCAGCTATTCATCCTCTGTATATGTGCGTGCGTGTGTGTGTACGCCTGCACAACCTTCTGTGTAAACAAATGAATTGAACTAATTTTTTTTCAGGACATTTTTATATTTAATCAACAACATTGCCAAAGAATGCCACCCTTCAGAAATCTCCCTATCCTGGTTTCTAACTTATAGTAAAATGGAGTGTTGTAGCCAATGGACATTAGTATGGAAATTTATAATGTCAATTTTTCAATGCTACAGTTACAAGGAAGAGATAGTTTCCACTATAAAAATTGCCCTGAAGACTTAAACAGCAATCTCTCTCAGGCCACAACATTATTAGCATGTGTTCCTAATAACCATCAGTCCTCAAAAGAAAGCTCACTCCGTTCAGTGTCTCTTCAAGAATCAGGACAGGTCAGCAAGATGGCTCCACGGGTAAAGACGCTTGTCACCAGACCTGAGCACCTGAGCTGGACCCCAGGGGCCCATGTGGCGAAAGGAGAGAGCCAAGTCCTGCAGGTTGTCCTCTGACCTCCACTTAAACACATGTGCACACATACACACACAAAATAAAATAAAATAAAAATGTAATCAGAAATACATGGGGATCCTCACCTCACAACTACCTAAAAAAGTAAAAGAATTCTGGAGAAACATATGTAACTCTACCAGGAAGCATTTTTTTTATTCCAATAAAATAAAAGAGCCTACTAAAAAAAAAAATTGTCCTGCAGTCTGGTTACCCAGTTGAAAATATTTGCTATCTAAATGATCTTTCCAATTCATAGGCTAGAAATTATCATGGGTAATTTTTTAAGAATATCCGAGTAAGTCTTGGCTTCAGGCAACCTTCCTCATTTACCCAATACTTGCATCCACCGGCTTAAAGTATACTCACTGAATAGGACAGTGGGATAATAAAGAACCACCTCAACAAGGAAATTACCAAAAATTATAAAAAAAAAAAAACGTTAAACCCTGACAACCTGCTGGACTGTGGGTATTGATTCAACTCCAGCCTGCTCTACCAGCAGGAGAAAATGCAAACAAGGCAGAAAGATGAGATCCAAAGAAATTCCTGAAGCTTGAAATCTCAGCTAGATCCCAGGGAATCTTTCCAAGATGTACCTTGGCTCTGGGGTTAGACCCTTGATCCTCCAGTGGGGGTAGGGAGAGGGGGAGTTTAAGCAAAGATGCTTGGAAAATCAGATCTGCCCTGACAGGGTGAGGCAGCCCTCAATGACCTCTTCTAACCCTGCTGTGCAGGCTTCTCAGAAGCCTGCAGGCTTCACCCTGAACTGCAAGCTTCCTCGAATTGTAGACTTAGCTTTCAGTTTCCCTCGCAGTCCTAGTTAGGGGAACTTCCCTGTCTGTTCTTGTCTAAAACCTGAAAAATACCTAAATGTCTCTCTAAAGCACTGGTTGAACACAGCCAATTGGGTCCAAACAGTAGAGGTGAATGCATCAGGATGACATGTACGGATGAAAGAAAGGCTCTAGGGTATGTGTTCAAGTTCAAAAAGGAAAAAGCAAGTCATAAACGTGTGTGTGTGTGTGTGTGTGTGTGTGTGTGAGCACGCGCGCGCGCTCAGAGCTACTGTGTGTACAAGCGACGGTGCAGGAATTTCCACTGAAGGATGAGTGGTGAGGGGCGCACAGCAGCAGGTGGTGCACAGCAACGATTTAAAGACTTGCACTCTCTTCATGACACAGTTGTAGTTATATGCTAAGGGTAAACTGTGTGGTATAAATAATATTTCTAAGGTAATTTTAAAAGATTGTTGAGAACTTTAGGGTCTTACAGTATAATACACCAGAGTGAAGTATGAGGTAAACTGCCTTAATATTCATGACTGGAATTTGAAAGCTCATGACCTCTCAAAGTGGTGTGAAAATGTTGATGTATTTTTTTGGGTACCTTCTCTAAAGAGGTCCCATGCCTTTCACCAGATTGTCTCAGAAGTCTGGGACCCAAAGGAATGTCATAGAGCACAGCAGAAAGAGAGACAGGCGTTTCATCTCTTTATCCTACCTTATTAACGTTTCATCGTGGCATATTCATACACCTCCCACTAAAGAAGATCTGTGCTCTACAGCAAAGCCTGAGAACCATGGCTTGTATTTTCTACCTTCATTTGAAGGAGGGTCTGGGCTTGGGAAACAGTTCTGTGGGCAAAGTGTTGATGGTGCTTGAGGATCTGGGTGAGCTGGGACTCCCAGCACACACATGAAAACCAGACAAGGCTGTAACTTCAGAACTGGGTGACAGAGACTGGAAGGTCCCACGGGGACACTGCTCAGCCATTCTAGGCAAAAAACGGTGTTCTCTTCAGGTTCAGCAAGAGACCCCCCCTCTCAAAATAATGCACAGACACGACCAAGAAAACACAGGCTAACATTGCTCTCTGGCTTCCATGTACACCCGCATGAGTGGGCACACACACACACACACACACACACACACATAATAAAGGGCTCCCATCCAATTTATAAGCATTCCTAATAACAGCAGAAAAAGTCACATCTGGCTTTGGGGCAAAATACTTACCCACATTGAAACCCTTCAGTGATTCAAGTTTGAGCACAGCTGTCTAAGGAATAATTATGTTTTCTCCATAGAAATGGGATAGTTGTGAACCTGGGAGTGAGGGTGTGGACACATGGAGAAGAAGTCAATCCTGCACTTCTTGGGGGGAGGGGCAGAGCGGAAAGGGTGGGGTTCATCTAATCTCAGTAAAACAAGACTCAGTAAGTACAACATCATCTGCCAAGCTTCAACTGTCCGAAAGAATCTTTAATCACAAACGAGCATTAAAATATATCACAAGATTCTTTTTGCTGTGCTGGGTATTAATACCCATATAAATTGGGGTCAGGATTTATGTAAAAATGTGGCTTCTGATGAATTCTGTGAGATTGAGATCCTGGAATTCCATGAGTCCACCAACATCTTCCCAGTCCCTACCTTGATTCCCTGATATTCTCTAGCTTCAGATGCAGAGTTTAAGATCAAGAGAGACTTAAGTGAGGAGCCAGCGGGTGGACCTGAAGTGGCAAAATGAGGGATATTTATTACTGGTGAAAATTAGGAATAATGCCTACTTTCCAATGTGTTTTCCGGGTGGTTTATCACTGTCAAAACAGGCCAACAGCGGACTTGGTATGCAACTGAAGCTTCAGCTATGCCAGAGTCCTAGGGCTGGCATCTCCTAACTGTGCAGGTTTCCCAGACAAAGAAACTGAAGGGGTTTGCATAGTTCAAGACCCAAAGCTGATCGCCATTTCTAATCGTCTTGATGACTGCCTTGACAAGCCTAGAAGAAGACACAGAGCAGAAAAGGAATCTGCAAAAGCTTTGCAGTTAAGCCAGGAAGAGACGCTATGCAGGATGAAGATGGGAGATTTATCATAAAATTCCAAAACCATCCTATGTTAATTCTTACAGTTGGAATGAAATGGCCTAGAGAAGTCATGCCTCGAGGTGTGCTTCCGAAGAGCACGAAGAAGGGAGAATTCAGGTAGAATCCTAGAAAGCTAGATGATAATAGTAAAAGGACAGTATGGATTGGTTTACAGGCTATGGCGAAAGCACAGCAAAGAACTGGGAGAGAAGCCGGGCGGTGGTGGGTCTTTAATCCCAGCACTTGGGAGGCAGAGGCAGGCGGATCTCTGTGAGTTCGAGGCCAGCCTGGTCTACAAGAGCTAGTTCCAGGACAGGAACCAAAAACTACAGAGAAACCCTGTCTCGAAAAATCCAAAAGAAAAGAACTGGGAGGGAGGAATGTAAAGGAAGCTGGTCAGAGGGTGGAGTGCAGGCTGGAAGAGCATGTCAGCCAAAGAGAGAAAGAAGCCTAAAAAGTTAATGAAGTGCTGGGCAGTGGTGGTGCACGCCTTTAATCCCAGCACTTGGGAGGCAGAGGCAGGCGGATCTCTGAGAGTTCGAGGCCAGCCTGGTCTACAAGAGCTAGTTCTGGGACAGGCACCAAAGCTACAGAGAAACCCTGTCTTGAAAAACAAAAAACAAAAACAAAAAAAAAGTTAATGAACTGCAATGAACATGCGCTGTGTTTGTAGTCCACTTAATGAGTTCTAAACTCACTGGCTGGTCAAAGCTCGCGTGATATAACTGCCCCTGTTCATAAGGAAGGAAGCTGGAATGCTGAGTGATTAAGCGGCCTGCCTTCACTTCAGTCAGCTAGCGAGCGAGCAGCTGAGCCAGGATCTGAACCAGAGACCCTAAACTCGGAGTCACCCAGGCTCCAGAGTGTAAAGAATTTAGATCTTAGCATTGTGTAGCAAATTGGGAGTCATGTATCTAAGAGTTCATTGGAAATGCTTATAGGAAAGGCTCATTCCTTCTCAAACACACCCCTATATGCATGGCAATATCCCAGCCATGCTATTCGACGTGAAGCAATCATTGATGGTCGCACTGATATAAATTAGCTGTTCAGTCCAACTTTCTTTAGTAGTACCCGTTATATTAGTATTGCACCATGGCTCCTCCCTTCGAATCCTCAGAGTCTAATCTAACCTTTTAATTCACCTATATCTGTGCTAGCAATACAACAGACGATTGCAAAGACCAATGTGTTTATTTTTAAATTCCCTCTGCACATGTATAACGTTTGCCAAGGAAGCCATTCCCATCAGATAATATAATCAATACCTTTAAAAAAGGTTCCTCCATCCCCCTTGGGTTTAGGTCTTTAAAGGCAGGATGCGACATCTAAGCCTTCCTAGAAAGGCAGGGCCAACTTTTCTTCTGATTACCATCAGTAAAGAAATGAATTCTTCTCACACTATGGAAAACCACTGTATCCTAATGGTTTACTGCCCCAAGCCCACAAATCAAGGAATTGGGTTATATAAGAAATAAAGATTGGTGCCCTGCGGCTCCAGGGGAGGAAGGGAAGTTTCAGTTTGATCTCTTGTTGTTTAACCAATTAACAATAAACAGCGGGGAGGAAGAGAAAGACACCGCGTTGCTGCCAAAGATTCTCCTTCTAGATAAATGACTAGATATCAGAATCTGGGATAAGTTACTTTCACGTATCAAAACACAAGCAAGTGTGTACATGTACACACACACACACCAAGAATAAACAAACTTCTCACAGTTTCACAATAAATTTATTACCTAGTTTGACTTCAATTATAATGCGTCCAAATTTTATATGCAACCTCCTTCCCTGGGTAGGGGAATACAACATACTGAGAGGACAAACAAGACGTTTCCTATGGGCATATAAACACTTCTAAAACTGAGGCTGGATAAACACACAGATTAAGAGAGGGAAAGTGTATTTCCTCTTCAGAAATTTTAATTAATAAATCAGGCAAGAAAAGATTGAGATGGATTGATTGATTGATTGATTGATTGATTGATTGATTGAGGCTTAGGTACGTGGCAAACATGCACCTGATGAACACTCATTACTTCTTCACCAGAGCCCAGGGACGATGGTATTATTACTTCCGCTTCACTAATAAAGAGCCCAGGGAGAGTGGTGTGATTATTCCCACTGCACAAGGAAAGATGCCCAGGGAGGGTAGTGTTATTGCTCCCACTTCGCAAGAGGCATCCAATAGCTTGAAGCTGACCTGGCTATTCAATCAGGGATCACACTCAATTCAGACACTGCTGTGCACACTTAAATGCTCATGCGAGCTGAAACCACGCATCGCCGAGCATGGGGCCTACCACACAGCAGGACTTCATTAATATTTGTTGTCTAAAATATCACCAAACCCTACCAAGGGCTTCATAGAAGGGCTTTCATAAATGCCATCATTTGAACAACACCGAGGTACAAAATTAGATCCTCAGGCAGACTCTTAACAAGGCTAAGAATCCTCCGTCCTCCCTGTGACACTCATTGACTTCCGGAACAGCTACTTAATAAAAGAATTAATAAAATCTGTTTTCTAGATAATTTATCCTTTAGAATTATAATAAAATTAGTACTCAGTGATTGGACTGGACATACAATAAAGCAAAAACATGTTTGTTGTTGTATGAATATCTAGAGTCAAAATTAAAGCAATTCCAGAATGAACACTTTTGAAGAGTCAGGAATTTGATTAAAACTTCAGCTGCCTCTATAATGAAACAGTTCTTTAACGACAAAAGAACTTTTACAATAATGCAGAAGAGCTCCGTTCCAGGCCGAGCTTTCCCCCCCACTTTAATCATGGCTATTATTTCTGAAAATGAAAATGGCTGAGGTCATTGTAATCTATTTCAGGGTTTGCATGCGTTGGTGGTATTTTCCCCTTGGCTTTGAGCTCTCCACGTTACCAGCTCGACGTTATGGGTTTTGCTATATACCCTTTCAGATCCCATTCTTTTTAATAATGGAATTTACACAAATAAATTAAAGCAAATTCCACTTTCTTTCCTAACAACTCCAGATGGAGTCCACACTTGCAAGAGACCTGGAACTTGTTTTCGTTAAAAAATAAAATAAAATAAAAAGAGTACTTCTTAGAACAACATGGCATGCTGCTCCCATCTGCATAAAACACTATGTGGTTGCCCAAAAAATGCTAGAAAATTAGGGAAACTGTAAGGTTTATATTGTTCTTTTGACCAAACTGAAACACTAGAATAATACACAGGTATCTATAGCATCCAGCTTACACAGAGACAAGGGAAATGCCCAGAGACAAATTCCATAAGTAGGGTTGGAAAATCTATATAGCCATAGATATCAGGAAAACCCTTAGAACCCAGTGCCCAACATTATCAAATAACTCACTAGATTCACATAATCACACACTCCCTGTAGGTGTGATTTCACTGGCTTTCTGAACTTAGTGTGTTCTATCTTATGTATTTGTTTTATTCTAAGTTGCTCTCCTTCTGAATTTTTTTATTTAATACTATTTTATGTTGTTTTATTTTATTCTGATTTGCTGTCCTGTCACACAGAATACCTCCGCTTCTAAGGACCCTCTACTCACACCAAGGATGGCTTTGCAATACATACACATTGTGGAGCTCTAGCTGTTAAAAATGCCTTAAGCTCTATTTGTTTGTTTATTTTTTTTTTTTGAAAATCGACTTGCAAGACCAATGCAATAAGCTTTTATGAAAGAGGTGAAATAATTTTTAAACACAGACACACAATGAGTTTATTTATTTAGAAACTTGTTAAATGGAGTCTGGGAATTCAAATATTCAATGTTGACATTGTACAGAACTGGCCAGAAGCCAGGGCCTGGTCTCCAGTGGGACCCATTGGACTAGGAACCCAGGCCTTTCTTTCCTCCCACTTGAACTAAAAAGGTAGAGGCCATTAGTTCTGCACACAGCAGTAACTGAGCCACACTCATATAACCTACCCCAACCAGGGTACTTCCAAGGAGGAGAGGGCAAGTGTGTTAACTCTTCAGTGCTGAGCTAGAGCACTCTGTCACACTTAGACTTCTGTAAGCAGTTTCTCTGCTGTGCAGAAACTTCTCTGAAGTTCCCTGCATGGCAAGTAAGCCAAAGCAGCAAACGAGAAATATTTCTTCTGTGTGTGCTAAGGGCGGGGTCACCAAGTGTGTGCAACCTACAAGTCTGGAAGAAGCATTCTGCCTCTCTCTGGTCCTTCCCCTCAGTGTTGTCCTCTCTACATGGACAAGTTCCTTGAAAATCCCATTAAACTCCTCAGGAGGCCAGAGAGTAGGGAGAGGGAAAGAATCTAATTTTAGAAAAAGGATCCTGGCTAGTGGGGTGGGGAAATGTTGAAGGAACTACTGATTCACGTCAGAAGGAAAAACAGCCCCACCAGCTGCTACAGACATGCCTGGACTGCAGCCTCCATCCAGTCCAGAAAGGGTTAAGCATCACTCCAGAAAATAGTGTTTGGCATCCTTGCTGTGTCTGTCTCCTCCTGGCCCATGCCCTCCTCCACCAGGATGCCTTAGGGAATGCCCTACAGAGGGAATGAGTAAATGAAGATGTGCACAAGAATCCAGAAGTGGGACAGGACCGTGAGAGTTGTGTGCACGGGTTGCTTATGTCTACACTGTCGCCGCAAACAAGGCTCAAGGCAAAGGGTGTACCAGACATAAGCACCCTGGGGTTGAAGTGAGGGTGCACTGTCTAATCAAAGCCTTAAGCTCAAAGCAAGAGGTCTAGGGAGGTAGAGGGGCTGGAAGGGACTGGAAACAGTATGCTCTGAGGGAGCTCTGGCTCCTTCATCCCTGGGACTTTGCCTGCCCCACCCGGACACCCCATAAGAGCCAGTTTTCTCTGCAGCCAGGACTTTGGAAATGAAGAGGAGGGATGCCATTGTAAAGAATTGAGCTCTGTCTGGCTCCCAGTACCTTGAGAACCAGAAAAGAACCTGTGAACAAACAAGTCAAATCCCCCCACCTTGTGGCCCGCTTGCTTTCAGGGAGGCACTCCAGGGGGATGCCAGGAAAGAGGCCGCCAAAAGTAGGGTCCCAGCTACAGTCGTGCCCCCTTGTTCCTCCAGCCCGGGTTAGACTCAGCCAGGAGTCCTCAGCTGTGGCCTTCCTGCTCCGGTCCATTCTGTAGCCTCTGTTACACAACCCTCTCCCCCTCCAATTCCAAAAGCAAAACAAAATAAACTCTCAAACGCTCAGATGTTAAAAAAGAAACTGCTTACAAGACCCACCTTCAACTTCAAAGGAAGAGAGGGGGACTTGTTAATTTCTATTCCACAACTGCCCTGTATGCTGAGTGTCTGTACAGGAGGGTAGGCCTCTGAGCAGGGAGAGACCTTAATTAAGAAAGCTTGAGATGGGGTTATCCTCAAAACTTAGCCGCTCACTCAGACTTAGGCACAGGGACAGAGGGACACAGTCGCCAAAACCTGAAACTCGCAGTCCAGGCACATAAGGCTCTGCAGCTAATGAACCGGCTTCTCCCACAGTGGTGGGGATGAGGCGAGAAAGAAAGGCAAAGTCAACCTTCCCCTAAACACAAATCCAAGAGGGGGCGCGAAAAGAAGCGAAATGGTGCCTCAACGTGCCAAATGTAATAAAGCAGCCCTAAGCCAGGGTAATGATCAAATAATGGCAAATGAAACGTCTTCCTAGAAGGGGCCTCGGCCTCCACCGGGAGAATAATTTTTCCTTCTTCAAAGCAGCCTGGAATAAACAAATCAACGCATGCTAGAAAGCAAAAGGGCCCGCTTCTTAAGGCGAGTGAGCACGCGGGAGTCCAGCCTGAACCCCCGGCTGTGAATTGTCTTCAGAATTCAGTCTAGGTGCTGAGCTGCAAGGGCGAGTTTAAACACGGGAAGCAGAACTGACATGTACCTTTCCAACTTCGGACCCTGTTTTCAAACAAAGATCAAGGCCAGAACAAGTGCCTCCCGCCACCGCCAGGGTTCTGATAATCTTGTCCCTTCTGCGTCTGCAACTATGGGGGTTACTGGATGAAACTAGTTCATTGCTTTGACTGAAAACCTGCTGGCTGGTTCTTTGGGAATGCGGGGTGCGTTTCCCTTCGGTATTTTAGGCTCCAGACATGCACAGTGCACAGCAGACCCTACCTCACTTCCTTCGCCACCCTGAGGAGAGTAGCAACTGGAATTCCTGGCCAGGCCCAGGTGCTTCTCTAGCAACCCCGCGCCACCCCAAATAACCAAATAAAACGACTGAGAAGTCTCCTGGCTGCCAAGAGTGGCCTTGGCTTATTTGGTTTTCTTTTCTTGAAGATTCAAATGGAAGTCAAAGGTTTTAGACAGTACGTATTTCGATTTTCTTGTTTTTCCCCTTTCTTTATTTTTTACATTAAACTTTTATGTCTCCTCATATGGTTTACAACGAAATTATCGGTTTCAAATATTGTGTGAGAATAAGTCCTACAAGTTAGGCTCAAGACTGTGCATTCAATCTGTCCGTGTAACATCAGGGACTATTTTCAAGGTATGTGGTCTCTGGTCTCCCACCATGGGCTCTTAAGCTTTAGCCAAGACCAAGCTAAATTGACATCCACCTAAGTCTTACACGGAAGATAAAAAGAATAATCAACTATCGGAGAAAGATTTGTTTCTGTCTATTTTGTTTCCCCTCCTAAGGCTTTCATTTGCCACGATTACAGTAAATTGGGGTTTTTTTTTCTTGTTTTGTTTCATATATTCTGGTTACATCACCTCTTCCAAATGCAGGAAGGAAAAGAAGAGAGAAAAGGAAAGAGAAAAGAAAAAGCAGCTAAGTTTCCCCTGGATGATTGCACCGCAGGGGTCACCAGCCACCTCTGCCACGCGCTGTTCGGCAAAAGGAAATAGCGCTTTAAAATACAAAAATCTCTAGTTTTGCTATGATTTCCTTTATTGCCCAGACTGTAGCTGAAAAACAGCACGAGCAGCGCCGGTGTTTCAGGGAGGCAACTGCAGCAGCAAAGCCCGGCTAGTGGGAACCTGAGGCTCAGCAGAAGTTCCTAAGGCTGGGTCCTGCTCTCTGGGAGCACATGGGCATCCTTTAGCCACAGGAGACAAAGTCAATGTGTCTCACATGCGGTGACTGACAAGTCCCATCAGATCAGAAATGAGGCCCGGCCTCTCAAGGCTGAGTGGGCTGCGTGGTGTACAGCTTGCTTACTAATTAAAACAGCTAGGGCGCGGGGAGGGGGTGCTTAAGAAAATTCGAAGGATTTTGCGTTCTGCTTTCGCTTCGTAGGATGCCGGGCAACCAGGCACTGTGCAAAGCCTTGGGCTTTTATTTCACAACTTACTGCTCAGTTGAACCGATCTCCCTGCCTCCTCTCAAACACACACACACACACACACACACACACACACACACACAACCAAACCTTTGAAGTCTTAAAGCCATCAAGCATGTGTGCATTTATTACCTCTCGGATGAAAATAAAAAAAGACATCGAGCTCAGTGAAAAGCCAACAGGAAAAATACAGTTCCGCTGGCGCACTTTACACCGTTGCAACGAAGTGAAAAGAGCGGTGGTAGCAGAGAAGCAGGCTGCCTTGATAAGGCGGCCGGCCCTGAATTTAGGTTGATTCCTACGACCTGAGTTCCGAGGGGAAAGATGCCACTAGGGAGTGTGTGAGTGCGCGGCATGAGTTCGGAATAGCTGAAGCTCTGGAATGGCTTGGGAGGCCGGCGTCTCGCCTGGCAAACTCATTGGAGTCTCCAACGCAGTGCGCTGAGGAGGCTGAGACTGAGGCCGGTGCCGCGGTGCCAAGATGCGCCCCGTGTGCCGTAGGGAGTCGCTTGGGGACTTCGCTGGGGGGAAAACAGACTACCCACGTACCATCTCTCGCCTCTCTGGTCCGAAACAAAACAATTAGAGAGTTCGGTATTCCGTAAATCCATGTGTGAGAGCCAAGGGCGGCCTGGCCGGTCCCCTCCCGTAGCAGCTCTGACAACGAGGGAGAATGCTGCAGACTGCCCGCCGTGTCCCCTTCGACGCAGAGCAGATTTTGAACAAACCCAGCCTGGTCACCTATTAGCCCAAGCTAGGCAGCGCTTCCCATCCTACCCTGTCCCGGAGTGTCACCCAAGCCCTTCGCTGAAAGAGTGGGGGTGGGGGGGATGGGAGTCCCGTCTCCCCTGGCTCCAAACCCCACTGCCTAGTCTGGCGTGACCGAGGCTGCTCCTTTCCGGTCAGGGAGAGGGCGCCGGGGAGAATGAGTGACCTGGGACCCCGGCTGCACCCAGCAAGAGAGCCGCAGGCTGAGCTGCGCCCTCTCGGCGGCCCCAAGTTCCGACAGCCCGCCCCCTGGGGGTCACTCGGCGCCCTGCCAGCCCGGGGTTCTCGGGTCGGAGCGCGCCCTCCCGGCCTTGTCTGCACCGCCTTCGCGGCTGGCCGCTTGCCCTCCACGCCAGGGCCTGGGAGCGCTGGCGCAGCCTCCTCTCTCCCCACCTGCCGAGTGGATCTGCGGAACCCGATGCTCGGTGCTGCCAGTGCTACCCCCCATCCAGCCCCAGGACCACGGCCCCCCTCTGTCTCCTCTTTCCCTCCCCGGGCTCTGGCCGCGCAGCTCACGCCGCCGCGCCGTAGGACCGAGCGCACAGCGCCCACTACCGCAGCCGCTGCTCGGCGCAGCCCGCTCGCCCCGCGCAACTTGCAAGCGGCTGCCTCGCAACTTTTCCCAACTCCACCGCGGCAGCCAGTCGCCGCTGCTGCCGCCGCCACCGCGGCTCCCTCGGAGCCCGCCACCCATTTCGAACCCCAGAAACAAACCGAGACTCGGAAAGGCGCCCTTCCCCTACCCGCTCCCCCCCCACACCCCCGCTCCCTCCCTCCTCCCGCTCCGGGGACTAGCTGGTTGGCCAGAGGCGACTCTCCCCCGCCTGGGGGGAAGGGAGGGGAGGGGGACACACTCTCCTTCCCCCCCCCCACCCCTTCACGTTCACTCTCGCGCGCTCTCCTCCCTCCCACCCAGCTTTTTGCTGCCCCCACCCCCACCCGGGAGTTGCCACAGCTGGTCCTGGTGCGGGACTTAGGGCTACCGTGGCTCCTCCGCACCAAGAGCAAGAGCCAGGGCACGAAGGCTGGAATCGGCAGGTTGCTCGGGCTGCAGGCTGCGCTGTGCTTGCCTTTTACCCGGGGCCCCGCGCCAAAGCAGCCCGCGCTCTCTCCCCGAGCGCTAGAGACAGATATGCAAGATGGCAGAGGAGGGGGAAAAGCCAATAGAAAAGGGATATTGCACCTACTTGTGGCCAGTTTCCTTGCCCTGCCTTTGGATCTCATGCTGTGCCCAGTCCTGCAGTCGCTGCTGGGTGGTTGGTTTTTTTTTCTTGGATCTTTTCCTTCTTTTGGTCTCTCTCCCTCCTCTCTCTCTCTCTCTCTCTCTCTCTCTCTCTCTTTCCCCTCTGTGTGTGTGTGTGTGTGTGTGTGTGTGTGTGTCACGCACGCACACACACTTCCACACTCGGTCTTTCACTCTCTCTCCCTCCCTCTCTCTCTTTCTCTCAATCCACACTCGCTATCTCTAGCATTGTCAGTTTGGACACCTTCGCACATGCGCGCTAGACGCCCCTCCAACATCTCAACGCCGCCAAAAAAAGTTTGGAGCGATTTATCACTTTGATTTGGAGATCTTGTCAGATGGCAATCGCCGAGGAGGCGGAGAAAGGGAGCTACGGGGAGGGCGGCAGGGGGCGGGGAGCGAGCGCGGGGAGCTGGAGGGAAGCAGACACCTCGCCCAAAGGAAAAAAGAAAAAAATAAAAGAAATGAAAAGTCTTGGACAGAGAATTGATTCGTGGGACAGAGAAGTATGTCTGTGTGGGAGTCAACAATAAGCCTGTATTATAATTATTATTAATGTTTTCTCCGCCATAAATTACATTGTCTATAAGGGAAACAAGAGAGGAGGAGGAGGAAAAAAAACTTCAGGATAAATTTTTCCCTCTACAAAAGAACTAGGTTGAGGGCTGGACCGTGAACGCATTATCCTGGAGAAGACGAGAAGCATCTTGAACTTGAGAGAGCTGCTGTTGCTGTTGCTCTCCTACTGAAGTTCCTGGGCTTCCGCTTTGGATGAATAACCGTTTCTCGATTTTAGCTGTAGCACCAACGGTAGCTGCTATCCTTGGAACATTTCAGCAGTCTGTTCCCATCAAGTAGCAACAATTGCCCTTCATTCCCAGGTCCCGGCGGGCTCGGACGTTTGACATCCAAGACCTCCTGCCTCGCCTAAGGTCGGCCGTCACCTTCCGGCCTCCTGCTGCAGCGCAGCCCGCCTGCCATTTCCACTCACTCTCTGAAACCTACAACCTCTGGGGTCACCAGAAGGAGGAAGAGGGGAAATTCCACACGCATACCTAGAAAATACAAAAAGTACATTGTTGAAACGTGCTTTAATTACAGAATTACTAATGAAGTTGTGCGGGCAGAAATGAGGACGCAAGGGGTTAGGTGTGTTCAAGGTATGAATCACTCCCAACTCAGTATGGATTTTTCTCTTGATACAACCTTGCATTAAACAGTTGTGCTCAATACCTTCCACGTGCTATTTATGTCTCCATTAAAATCTGCTGCAAATCCTGCCAGACACTATAAAAGAAAATTGCAATCTTTTCAGTGTCGGTGCTGCAACAGCAATCAAGTCAGAGCAAACGGGCAAGGAAAGCTGGTCCTGGGCTTCAGGTCTGATAGAGAAGTGGGGGCGGGGGAGGGGGACGGACAAGTGGGTTTGTTGAGAACACTCCGTTGCACCTGTTGGTATTCATTTTGTCTAAGCTAGGACTCGAGTATTGAGAGACCTACCTAACATCTAGGTTCAATTTTGATGGGCTTTGGGGGACCAGAACCAAAGCTTACAGGACCTATCCCAACTAAAGATACTTACCACCCCTCCTTCTGTAGATCCGTGTAATTCCAGGGGCGTCCAGCTGTAAAATACAGGTCCCTGAAGAGCCAAGCTACAGCTCCCAAGGGAGCATCCCAAGATGTGCGACCTTGAAATAGGAGGAAGAAAAAGAGGAGGTAAAGGAGGAGATGACAGAGAACGGGAGTGGAACAGCTTCCAGAGGAGAAAGTTCCGGTGTCCACATACAGGAACACCAGGGTCTGTCATCTCCCTTTCCCCCAAGAGGCGTCTGGGATTTTACCAGACCTACTAGAGCTCCAGTTGCCTTGTGCACGCAGGTGTGCATGCGTGTACTTTTAGTATGTGCAAAGGCCGCATGTGAGTCAACACAGGTCCACAACTCCGAACCCCCCCCAAAATCTACTAGCTCCCCCTTCTAACCAGTAAATGTCCTTAGGGGAAATAGAGGCATGAGCCTGAGAATCTCCGGAGGGAACAAATTCTCTAGGGAAACATACTAGGCTGACAGGCAAGGAGTTCATGCAGCAGCTTCTTGTCTATAAGAGACTTTGAGGGGGGATCCTTAGAAGACAGAGGACAGCCCAAGAGGATCCCAGCGGTCAGAATCTAGAGGTGTTTGGGCCTCCTTGAAAGGAGGTAGAATTCTCCAGGGCCTGGCACCTAGGGCCAGCACAGTATCCTGGACTAGGATATTTCATTTCACTGGACACTCTGTGGCGATTAAAGGAAGAACGGATGTGGGCAGCAGCCACCCTTCTCACCTCCCTACAGGTTCCCTTCACCTGGACTCTAGGGAGTCTGCCAACACCTGGGTTAGATCTGCTGGAGTTTTCTAAGAAAAGAAGGGACCATGTTGCCAAACTCCGAGGTTAAAAATAAGACCCACTTGGACACTGGACTTTTATTTTACGCTGAGAAAGTACAAATCTTGGGATTGACTACAAGAAAGGGTGGTTTCAGTAAAAAGCAATAGACAGAGGCTGAAAGACAGGGCCGAATCTAAAGTATCTGAATCTCCAGATGTAAGGATATCGGCCTTTTAAACTTTTACAGAAGGTTGAGGGACCAGAGCAATGGAAAACAGCTGGGGGTGTCGACCTCCTCTGGTGTTTAAGCCCCCTTTCCCTGTCTTTCAGTGCGCCGGTCCTTCTCCAAGATCTTTCTAAAGTTTCGGCAGAAGTGGTTGAATCTGACTTCTTCTAACTGAGGTAGCAAACACAGGCTCTTGTGTCCCCAAGCCACAGGTCACTGTGAGAAGACAGATGTGCCACCATTCTTTAAAACAAATTTAAAAATAAAAAAACCTAAATGAATAAACTAATAAATCAAAGTATTCACAATATCAATTTTAAGTTTTTCAAACTTCAAAGCTGGTTTCTTTTCCTTTTTCTCTCCCTTTCTTTTCTTTCCCCGTCTCTTGTTTCCTGCCCTACGTGTGCAGTAATAAAAGAACTAAGTTGCTAGTTCAAATGTGTTCAACCTGATGGAGCAAATGCCCCTCAGGCGGCTGCGCACCACTGCCTGCTGCCTGCTACTCGGTGGTCCCCGAGGCTGCCCCTGCGGGTTCCCATTCCCAAACTCCTGGCCTCTGTCAGTTCCACCTGTCCCAGTCCCAGGCGTGAGATCACAGCAGGTGACTTTCTGTTGTGGCCTCGGGAGTTGCTAGCACATTCTAACCTGAGACCTAAGCCGTCCCTGGCTCAAGTGGGGTGGAGGGTGGGGCGGTGGGGTCGCCCGCGACAAATTGATGAAGGTGAAGCTGCTTTCTCTGCCCCTGCAAACGCACCAACCAGCCTTTCCTTCTCCTCGAATTCGTTTCCTGGGGGGGCAGCCGCACAGGACCTAAGTTTTTCTTGCCTTTTCTTCCAGGGAAGCTGGCATCCTGAAAGCAGTGACTCCTTGGAAAAATCTATGAGCTTGCTTTTTGGGTTTGCTTAGAGTGTGTGTGTGTGTGTGTGTGTGTGTGTGTGTGTGTGTGTGTGTGTTGTTTCTTTGTTTTTCTGAGCATAAGTGGGGAGATAGAAGTGGGAATTGAAAGGAAGATAGGTTATCGAAAAGCAAGAAACAGGCTACTATACCTTTTCTCAACAGTTTCTTTAATTTATGCCAGCAACACTGAGGAGCCGATTTTCAATACAGTACATTGCCACCGGAAATTTTCCTTTCCTTTCCTGGCACAATAACTGAGCCAGCCCCAGTACCTTTGGAAGAAAGTTTGAATTCTTTACGGAGGTATTTCTTGGCCTATTGTCTTTGTGCAGTGAACTTTACGTGCTATTGAATGCAACCTATATTCGCCCGGCTACCAGCAAGATTAATTTAATCATTGTAATGTAATTATTAATACTGTTTACCCAACGCTGGGTTTCAGGTTGGCTGTTAAGAAATTAAACTCTCGCTGGGTGACCAGAGGTAGGCAGGAGTTTCTTCATGTTGAAATGAAACAGTTCTCTTTATTTAGTCTCAGAGTCCAGCTTTCGGCCAGGGGCTCAATTAGCCAAAATGGAAACAATTTTCATTCATTGCAATAACTCACTTGTTCTGGGGATCGCTTTCAAAATATACACTTTATTATTATACGCTGACCTCGGTGGCGTGGGGTGGCAATAAAAGAAAGAGGCAGGGAGATCTATCTAGCCCCCTTGGGCTATAATTATTAGAAATTAATTGGGTTCAGGACCCTGGGTAGCCTAGCTAAATTAATAGCTTGTCTAGTGGTTTAAATCCGAATTTTCAGTCCACGGGAGAGAAAGGGAGAGCGTCACAGACATGAAATGCAGACCCAAGGGACGCCTGAGTTTACTTGCAAGACACTCATCTATTAAACAGTGTCCAGAATACATTGGAGCTGGGGAGAGGGGGCCCGAGTAGGAGGGGGCGGGAGCGACCAGAAAGAAGAAAGGAGTCAAGACCGGGAGGGAGGCTGAGAGTGTACAGAAAGGTCTCGAGTTGATTTTATTCGATTTTTCTTGTCTGCATTGTTTTCGGGAGGGGTTGCATTTAGGGGTTAAAATCAAAAATAAAGATCCCGTGCACTCGGAGCTGTCGCGCTGGAGTAAAAGTGAAAAGGGAGCCTTAGGCAAAAGGAAATTACTGCGAGCCCGCGTGACCTTTCAGGGAGGTAATCAATCAAGTGATCAACAGGGATATTTATCATCGCTATATAGGACGACTTCGGCCCGCAAGGGCGGGGTGGGGGTGGAGGGGAGCAGAAGAGGGTGGAGACACGCGCACGTTCACACACTCGCGAAAGTTTGAACAAACCCGATGAGCCTCAAAACAGGACACGTAGGCTTTCGGAAATGTCCAGACTCCCTGGTTCTGTTTGATGTCCTCGGAGAAACTCTCGCCTTCGTCTGTGTAGGCAGAGGCCCCGGGCTAACATCTCCGACCTCAGCCCGTTAGGCAAAGGTGTTAACTCTCAACCGCCCGTCCCGCTTGGCCTTGAACACCAAGCAGCTGGCAGGGAATCCGCGCTTCGCGCCGCTTCGAGGCACGAGCGCCGCGCCAGCTCGGCTTTCCCCTGGATATGGCCAGCGGCGTGAGGATGCGGGGTCGCCCCTCCCGGCCGCACGCAAACCCCGCGCCCCACAGTCTCCTCTTCCTGCGAAATTCTCGCTCTGCGCTGCAGCCGGATCGCGCCTAGCTGCAAGGGGGCCGGGGGCGAGTACACAAGGAGGCCATCAGCGGCCTTGGCTGTCCAGCCACCTCCTCCACCTTGTAAAAAAAATCTCCCTTTTGTAAATTGCGTTTTTGATCCCGGGTTTCTTAGCAAACTGATCCTGCCCCATCTCACTAGTCTGCAAACATCCACCTGCCTACAAAACGGATGTTGGTTTATAGGAAAATGCGGTGCTGAGTTTGAATGGTCAGTGCATCACCCCGAACCTCCCAGGTCCCTCAGTCAGCTCCGGAATGATAATCGGTTCTTTCTCAGAGCAAGCGGCGGGAGACTACTGGCCCTCGAGGCTGGAAGCTGTGTACCGAAGGGCCACGGGTCGAGGGTACACGCGCCGCCTTCTGGGTGTGATCCCCGACTCACGCGGTGCCGGGTCGCCCCAGAGTGGATCAGAGGCCGTGTGGGTTGGCAGCCCACGAGGAGCTCGCGCTCCCCCGCGCGTTTCTCCGCGGCCCTTTCAGAGCTCCGGGTGCCCGGCGCGGTTTCCTCCCGTACAGCCTAGTCTGCGGCGCCCCCGCCTGGCTTTCCCCGCCGCCGCAGCCCCGAAGCTCCGGCCACGAAGGGCTCCAGCTGTGCACAGTAGCTGCCTAGGCGTGGGGGTGGGAAACAGCTGGGGCGCCCCAGGGAAGCGCGAGTTGGGGTGGGAAGGAGCCCAGCAAGGAGGATTATGAGTCGAGCAACTCCCGGAGCTGCTACTGGCTTAGGATCAGGAGGAACTGCTATACGGGGGCACAAATCTCTCTGTCCCGGGAGGTATGGAGCCCCAGAAGGAAGCCAGACTGTTGGCGTGCAATGCCAGAAGCCTTCTTTAGATCCTTGCCCTGAACAAAGAACCTTCTAGAAGGATGTTGCCAAAGTTTAACGTGCGGTTTAATCACCTGGGGGATCTTGTTAATATGCAGATTCGGATGCAGGATGCAGGTGGAGTAGCTCTTGCACTCCGTGTTTCTGAGCTTACTTGCAGGTTATGCAGATGCTCCTGGAAGCCCAGCATTACCTGGAACTTTTAGACTCAAAATCTCAGGCCCGGGTTAGACCTACCAACTCGCAAAGGCATTTTCCCAGGCGAGTCCTGGGAACAGAGTTGGAGAAACATCCCTCTGAAAGTGTCTAGCCGAGTTTTCTGTCTGGTTAGATCAGGACACTTCTGCAGCCCAACCCCCTTTTCCTGCCTTCATCGCGGGGAGGGGGGTTGTCTAAACCTATTCATTTAAAACCCACACCTCCTCTGGCCTTTGTAGAAATCACTCGTCGCCCAGTTTTGTTGACCTTTGGGTCTTAGAGGCCAAATGCCTCTGGAGAGGTTTCCAGGATTCCTGTCTGATGGGCAGCGCCCCCCTCCCCACACACACACTTTTTCCTTTGCCCCCATATTTTTCTGTCGTCTTTCTGACTTTTATCCCCCTCTTACGGTTTTTGTTTACGCATCCTTCTTCCCCTCTTAGCTCTGGGCATCCTGAAGAGTGCGCCTTAAATGGACCAAAGTTTGAATTTTTCATCTGCAGCATGGACTTGAGCCACTCTCCCTGTATGGCCATGCTTGCTATGGCTAAAAGATAGCAATATTCAGACTTCATGGCATTGTAACTGAGATAAATCCTCAGCCAGCAAGATAGATTTTTAAGGTGTTTGTTTGTTTACTTGTTTTGATTTAAGGAATAAAGTCCCACTATGTAGCCCTGGCTGGCCCAGAACTCAGAGAAATTCCCTTCCTTTGCCTTCTAAGTGCCAAGATAAAAGGTGACAAACACCACACCCTGTGAATTTTGAGATTTTAAGAGTTAATCTATTGAAGATTCAAATGCCTGTGCTCCATTTTAATTAACTGGGTGAATGAATTTAGACAGATAACTGAGTTTCTCTGCATCCCCATAATAACTGGAACTACTTATAGTTCCAAATTCTGATGTTCTGAAAGTTAGACAAGGCTTCGTGTGTGTGTGTGTGTGTGTGTGTGTGTGTGTGCACGAGAGTGTGCATGTGTGTGTATGTGAGTGTGTGTGTGTGTGAGTGTGTGTGTGTGGTCTTGAGCTCTGTCTTTCTCATTCACAGCTGCAATGGGATATTCTCCCCCCCCCCCTCTGGTCAGTCGGCTGTCTCTGCAAATAACGGAACCCAAGGGTGTGATGTGTATGAAATTGCTGTAACTGGATCTTCACCGTAACCTTGCAGCTTTGAATGGGCACCAGTGTGTGGATGGGTTTGGGTTACACAGTTTTAAAAGATGCTTGTGTCCGTGAGTCCTGACAAATCAGTTCCTAATACCAAGCTTCTGTCAATATGCATCACCAAAGAAGGTCCAGACCGTCCCCAGACAGGCTGACCCAGCAGAGCCCAGTACAACAGAAAGATGCCTCTCTCTTCCCTGGCCACACAACACAACTTCCAGAAAGGTTATTCCAAGATGTCTACGGTTCCCAGTTACCCTGTTTTGTGAGTTGAAAGCCACAGAGGAATTCCAACAGAAAGCGATTTTTAGCAAAGTTCTTTCTCTTTCATCCTTTTTGAAATCCTTTTCTGTTTCCTCAGCATTTTTCGCCTTAACTCTCCACAGCTCTGGCTGCTGCCTTTACTCTCAATACATGAAATCATTAAGGTTCGTTCACTGCCAGGAGATAGGAGATTTGTTATATTTTTTTTTTTTTTTTTTTTTTGGTTTTTCGAGACAGGGTTTATAGAGGGTACTTTAATATTATTTACTCGGATGTATGGTTGTGGTTGACATGAGAATATCAACACATAATCAAACCATATCAGTTCTCCTAATGGACTTTAAAGTTTATAATAGATTTCCACAGCTTTTAAAAGTGTGATCTACAGAATCCATGCTGAGACGGTTATGAACAAGACTGTAACAAGAACCTCAGTACTCAATAACTTAATTCTCTTGAACTGAGTCCAAGGCAGACCTGGAAACCTTCAAATTCCTCTACAGAGTGAGTGCGTCCTAAAACCACGACAGTGTGACACAGGTGTGCTGGGTTACAAGAGCCACGTCACAATATGGTTACCCGCTTTGTGCTGTTTATTAAATGATGAGTCCTCCAGGACACTAAAAAATACGATTTGACTTCCAAAATTTGATTTATACTCACTTTCCCTAGAAACGTAGTAGCCATTTTAAATGATGGTGCACATCCTATTTCAAACCGCTCAATCCTTTCCAAGATGAAGGTCAAGAAGCATGCCACAGCTCTGGGATGGGGAAAACAACAGTTTCTACACAGAATAGTCTTGCCCAGAAGCAAATGCTGGGCTGATCTACAGAACTCTCCACCTGGAGTTCTCAAGTAGGCATGGCTAGATAGAGGTCAACAGGTAATGAGCTTTGTTCTAGAAAACACCATGATCTTTACTAGGTATAACTCTGCAAACCAACTCTATAAGCACTTTTAGAACACCCTTCTTAAAACTGAGGAAGAGTTGGGCAGGAAAATAGCAAGTTCAAAGCTAGCCAGAACTACATGATGAGACCCCGTCTCAAAACAAAACTACCAGAACACTATAAACAAGCAAAACTCAGAAAGAACTTTCTATTTTGAGGAATTAAAGAATTCTAAGCCACAGGCGCATGCCTTTAATCCCAGCACTCGGGAGGCAGAGGCAGGCAGATCTCTGTGAGTTCGAGGCCAGCCTGGTCTACAGAGCTAGTTCCAGGACAGGAACCAAAAGCTATGGAGAAACCCTGTCTCAAAAATAAAAAAAAAAAATAATTCTAACATTAGCCTGAGCACATACACACATAAAAATAATAGTCTGTCGGAAAAAATATCACCATCCAAGTCAAACCTAGGTTTTCCCCTAATGTGTTTGGAATTGGACTAGAATTCTAATATTGGACATTCATGGGAACTTTAGAGACAGTTGACTCCTAAATGCAGCCCAAAGAAACAAAGATAATGAAGAGTATTTAGATGTCGCTCTTCTAGTTTTGATAATGTTCTGCCAAGATTTTCATATTCGTGTCCAAAATGTCAAAGGCCAAATTGGCATGCCACCTTCTTTATCAAACTCAATGAGCAATTCAGCATTTCACATGCCATCCCCAGTGGGGACATTCAGATGTGTTGCATTGGCTCAGGCACCTCCTTTTTTAAAATACTTATTTATTTATTTATTTATTTATTTATACGATATTCTGTCTGTGTGTGTGTGCAGGCCAGAAGAGGGCACCAGACCTCATTACAAATGGTTGTGAGCCACTATGTGGTTGCCAGGAATTGAACTCAGGACCTTTGGAAGAGCAGGCAATGCTCTTAACTGCTGAGCCATCTCTCCAGCCCAGGCCGCTCCTTTTCTAATACATCCCTAACTGTCAGCTTCCTACAGGCATTTCTGATGACATCATTCTACTCCAAGTGCTCAAAGGTTCAGTAGAGTGATCTATGCCCTGAAACACCAGGAATCTGGGAATCTGAGGCAGGAGATCTCCAGATTGAGGCCAGACTGTGGTACATTGTGGTATCCTGTCTGAAAAAAAAAATTGTAAGAAATATTCAAACTCTGTCAGTTAATTTTAAGTTACAGACCCTTAAAACTGCCTTTCAATTATAGGTATTCTATAGAGGGAAACATGAAGAGGTAGGAGAAAAAAAAAATCAGGTACCCAGCAGGAAAAGCATAAAGAATCTTACTCTGGGGGTTAATGAGATGGCTCAGTAATTAAGAACACTGTTGCTCTTACAGAGAAGCCAGGTTCAGTTCCCAGCCTCCACATGGCATCTTACAACAGTCTTTAACTCCTGTTCCAGGGGACTTTGACACCCTCCCCTGGCCTCTGTGGGCACCAGCATGCTTTCCAGGAGGTCCACAGGCATCCATGTAGGCAAAACACACAGAGAGAAAATAATAACAAATAAACCTTTTAAATAGGATAAATCTGTCTGAGGTATGGGATTCAGGAAGAACTAAGTTTGGGACTATGGAGTGGGTGCATATTATGGCAAAACCATTTATGGGATTTGTCTGGGAAAGAATCAGGGAATCTTAATCCCCTGAGTGAAGAACTGTACCATCATACCTGTGCCGCAGTGAGGCCCAGCAGACTGAGGTCCAGACAAGCACCACTCACTCCAGTTGCCTGCAGATATAGTTCTTTCCTCCAGCATCAACAATCAATTTCCTGCGGCATTCTTACTTACTCTATGTGTTGGCTTTGTCTGGGCCCCTGTTATTTCTCTTCGTGGACCTAAATTCATTAAGGGAATATTTGCATCTAACTCTTCTCGCACCTAATTCTAACATTTTCTAAATGTAGGGCTTTCGTTTTGAAAGAACTTCCACAGATGCTAAAAGGCCAGCTCCCTTTTAAACCCTGCCTCCTTTTCAGTTGTTGGTATCTTTCTTTTCTCTAACAAGTAATATGTTGGATTTTCTTAGTCTTTGTCAAAAAATCTATCATTTTTTATGCTTGATTCTGAATAACTTCCTTATATCTATATTCAAGTTTAGTATTCTTTCTTTAGTTGTGTCTAATAAGCAATTTAACCTTCCAATTAATTTTTAAACTTTCTAAGATTTATATTTAATTGTTTTAAATGTGCTAATTATTGTTTCATTGGCCCTATTGACTTTTTGTTTTTGACCTCAAGGTTAGGATTTTTTAAAAAATTTTAAACATGTTTCCTTTACTTTATGGCTGTATTAGTTCCTAGGGTCCTGATTTCTAATCCCATTCTTTGTAACACTGAGCATTGCTGGTGACTTTTACGTCAGCCTGACACAATTTAGTGTCATCTGAAAAGAGAACCTCAGCTGAGAAAGTATCTCCACAAGACATGAGATTGGGCTGTTTGGACATTTCTCAATCACTGATCAATGGGGGAAGGGTGCAGTTCACTGTGGGTGGTGTCATTCATGAGTTGGTGGTCCTGGGTTCCATAAGAATGCAGTTTGAGCAAGCCTTGTGGAGCAAGCCAGTAAGCAGCACCCCTCCATGGCCTCTATCTCCAGGTTCTTGCCTTATTTGAGTTCCTACACCAACTCTCTTCGGTGATGGACTAAGATATAGAAGCCAAATAAACAATTTCCTTCCCAACTTGCTTTTGGGCATGGTGTTTCATTAGAGCAATGGCCGCCCTAACTAGGAAAGGCATATTATTTCCCTGTGTTTTAGAATTGTAAAATGTGGCTTCCCCGACTGCGGAAACTGTGTTCAAAATGACTTGAAGACATATCCTTCCAGGAATGTTTCTGTCCCTTTTTGTCACCATCTCCAAGGCTCTCATCAATTATTTTCATTAATGTAACCATCTGAAGTTTCTATTGCATGGAGGAAGTGTCATGAAAACTATAGATATAGGCTACAGGCCTCTTGGGAACAATTGCCAGGGCACTGTTCTGTTTCCCAGAGGCTAAATGGCTTAGTGGCCTCCTTCTTGTCTCTGTTCAGAATGAGCTAATAATTTTCCACACTTGTTCAGTCAAAGAGCAGATCTTCCAGATATGGCTCTATGCTCCTCTTCTGAGCTCTGCCTCCCCAATCACGTCTGACTAGAGCTCTGGGTCCTGGTCCCAGGAATGGCGGAGACCGAAATCTTGAGTTTTCAAGGTATTTGTCTTTACTTCTCATGACCTAAGCTGCCAAACTTTGGGTTCCCTCTTATGTTTGACCCCAGAAACTTTCCTCACTTTTATCCAAGAACGATTGTGTTATTAGGCATAGGTACTTTAGCAATTTGTGAAGGAAACAGCTGCAGATTATTTAATGCATTAAACTAACAGGAAACCTAGACTTGAAAAGACCTGTAGTGATTTGCTGTTAGTGAACTTCGAGTTCAATTTTTTTTCTTAAATCTCTTTTACTTTAAAAGAAATCTGTATGCCCCAAAGCAAATGTCACTTGTAAGTAGAATCACAAAAAAAAAAATACCTTTTTACATATTTTTTATCAACCTAAAATTTATCTCTACCTCCCTTCTCCACCCACCAAATGCACCTTCCACGTGACATCTGAGATCCAACCTTCCCCCAATGTTTTCCGTGACAGTAACAACTCCAAAGCAGCAATGATGATTTATGCAGCGGTTGAACGCTTGCACTGCTAACTGCTGTGCTGTTGGTTTTTACACTGCTTCTTTCGTAGAAAGAATTCTGTCATTTCTAATCTTATTTTATAGCAGGACTAACTGATGTTCCTTAAGTTTAAGAAATTTTGAGAAGGAAGCTAACTTGAAGGAAGTTGGCCCCATGAAATCTCTAATGCTCGTCTGGGTTCCATCCCAATAATAAAGCAATCGTTGCATGGTTTGGTTTTTGTGTTTTTTTTTTTGTTTTTGTTTTGTTTTGTTTTGTTTTGGTTTGGTTTTTCGAGACAGGGTTTCTCTGCGGCTTTGGAGCCTGTCCTGGAACTAGCTCTGTAGACCAGGCTGGTCTCGAACTCACAGAGATCCGCCTGCCTCTGCCTCCCAAGTGCTGGGATTAAAGGCATGTGCCACCCGTTGCATGGTTAATACCATCAGAGAGTGGAAGGGATACAGTTCAGTATAACTAATAGTGCAAAGAGTTACAGTGCCTGTCAATCAAGGCACGATTCAACATAATTAATAATGCAAAGAAAGTGTCTGAAGTCTACTGAAGAAAAAGTGTGAGCTGTTGGTCGTACACAGAGGGGAGGGAGGTCAGAGAGCTGGCAAAGGAGACTTTCCAGGGAATAAACCAGCAGGAGGCCAGCCAGGCCCTTGACATCCTTAGCTATCTGGTCAAGTCACATCAAATCTGACCAACTGTATCCTTGCACATATCCTCTTAGACAGTGAAGACTCTACCAGGTTGACTCTTCCTTCCCCTAGGCTATCGCAGTGTTTTTATGCCCTTCACATACCTCACCTGACCCGGAATTCCAACAGTGTGTGCACTGCTCCTTCAGGGGTAGACTTGGCTCAGTATCCCACGTACTTTGCACTATACCTGGTGAATAACGAGAAAGTCTTTTGAGTCTTGGTTATGTGTAGTTGATGTGCTTCTGAGCTACTGGTTGATTGGTTTGTTGGTTGGTTGGTTGGTTTGTTGGCTGGCTGGCTGGCTGGTTGGTTGGTGGGTTGGTTGGTTGGCCGGCTGGCTGGTTGTTTGGTTGGTTGGTTGTTTGGTTGGTTGGTTGGTTGGTTGGTTGGTTGGTTGGTTGGTTGGTTGGTTGGTTGGCCGGCTGGCTGGTTGTTTGGTTGGTTGGTTGTTTGGTTGGTTGGTTGGTTGGTTGGTTGGTTGGTTGGTTGGTTGGCCGGCTGGCTGGTTGTTTGGTTGGTTGGTTGTTGATTGGAGTTTAGTGACAATTTAAAAATACAGCCCCCAATTTTTATGACACTGTCCTCATGGAGAAGTGAAATCTCTATCTCTTCTCCATGAAGCATGGAAGACTGGTGATTGTTTCAGTGAAAAGAAAGATGCAGCCTGATAGCACACAACCTTCAAGACCTGACCATAAAAGCTCTTACAGCTGTGGCCCGTGTTTATTGTAACCTCTGCCTTTTGTATGTGCCAAAACTGTAACCGTCATGCTGTTATAGTTTATTGTCTCTGGCAGCCTCAGCTGAGTCCATCCCTTGCACTATCCCAGCAGAGGAACCAAAAAGGTGAATGAAGAAGTGCCCGGATGAGCCCATATCCCAGTGACTGGAGTCAGCTCCAGCCATTTGAGTATTTCCAGTTGAGGACCCAAACGATGACGAGGCTAGCAGCAGCTACACCGGGCATAAGAAAAGCGGTCATAGCGATATCTCTATGTTGGCGTGTTTGGTATGCAGTAGTCAGTAACTAGAGTGTTGCTTTTATTGGACATTCGTGATGGGACCAGTGATAGCACGGTCAGATCAGGCTGATAGCATAAGGGACTTCCTTTGTGCTCGTAAAAAGGACTAGGTGGGGGCTGCCCTTGTGTCCAGAAGCAAATGTCTACACTTGAATTTCAGCTTTCTCGACATGCTTTGAGCACTTGGCTGGCGCCTATATGCTGAATCTGTTTCACTGATTCTATCTTGACCCATGCCTGAACTCAGCCAGGACAAATGGGAATAGTGACTTCTTGGCCATTGTGGCCACCTCCTCTTGGAGCTGGGCCTTGCCTCTTCATCACTCATATTACTGGCATGCCTGCCAACTACTTATTCTGCTGTTGTTACCCAGAATTCCTAGCGCCAATTCAACGTTCGTATTCAGGACCAATGACTGAGTACTGGCTTCCTTCCAGGCTGCTACCTTGGCTTCACCAAGACAGCTCCAACTTCACGCCCAACCATCATACCCCAGATGGCACTTCTTATCAGGAGTTGTTAACAAACAGCTTGGCGAGAGACCCACCCTCCTCTCTGCAATTAGTCCAGGCAAATTGTCTAACAGTAAACACACCTGCAGAGATATGGAGAGAGAAGGTGCAATATAAGACTGTGCTCAGTGGGGGACAATTGGCTCTCTCTGGATCCCAGAGGACACGGCAAAAGGAACTCCTGAGACATCTGTTCTGTTCCCAGGCATCACTCATGCTAAGAAGTGGGCAGAGCCTGGCATAGAAGGTCATGCTTATGATCCCTGTACTTGGGAAATGGAAGAAGGAGGATAAGAAATTCAAGGTCATACTTTGAGACACAGTCTGAGGGCCAGCATGGGCCGTGAGAGACCCTGTCTGGAAAAGGAAAAGGAGGAGGAAAAAGAGCAAAAGGAGAGAGGAGGGAAAAGAGGAGGAGAAAGAGGAGGTGGAGAGGAGGAGGGGAGGAAGGAGAGAGGAAACGGAATTTTTGAGGTCAGCCTTGTGCTGTGGGAGAGCTCTTCTAGTTTCCATATGAAGCATGTGAGCCTGACTAGGTCTTCCCAAAGATCTGAGGACTGTGTAATCTCCCCTAGTAAAACTCTTCTGCCTGCCCCACCCAGAGTAGATTATTTTGTCTGGAGTTAAGAGCCTGGGTCTCTCATCCCCAATATCTTGTTCTTACAAGTCACTTAGGTAGGGCTGGAAAGATGGCTCAGAGGGTAAGAGCACTGGCTGCTCTTCCAGAGGTCCCGAGTTCAATTCCCAGCAACCACATGGTGGCTCACAACCATCTGTAATGAGACCTGGTGCCTTCCTTGCCAGCAGTACATTGCATGCTTAATAAATAAATAAATATTTTTTAAAAAAAACAAGTTTCTTAGGTATCCTACAGCTCTAGACTGTTTATTTGATTTTTTTTTTTACTTGCAGTTCTCAGTGGAAATACAAAGGATAGACTCTGAGCC
>NW_027460917.1:0-45044 GCF_037038515.1 Microtus pennsylvanicus
TCAAGGGTTTATGGGGCACTCACCGGTGCCAGGCACCACTGTAAGTCCTAGGGACAGAGGTCATTCTATGGTCATTCCATTTCTAGGGACACAGGGTCTTGCCTTGTGAGCCTTGTAGTCCTCAGAGAACTCAGACAGCCCACCAAGTAATCACAGCACTGTCATAAGCATTATGACAGCCAAGTTCAGAGTTCTCTGGGCCCAAGGGTAAGGCAGAAAGAATCCCTGTGCAGCAATCAGGAGACAGAACCTGGAAATGTTATGCAAGCTAAGCCTTCATGAAATGGGAGCCGGTCCAGAGAAAAGGGTTCCAAGTAGAGGAAGCAGGATACTTGCTATTCAGAACAACACTGGGGGTGGGGGTGGGGGGCTAAAAACAAACTGATTGCCATAGAATAATCCTTTTGTACACTGTGAAGATGTTTTGCTCTCATTGGCTTGATAAAGAGCCATTTGGCCAATGGCTAGGCAAAGAGAGGTTAGGCAGGGGAGTCAGACTAAAAGGATGCTGGGAAGAAGGAAGGTGGAGTCATGAGGAGACACAAAGGCAGCAAGAGATGAACATGCCCTGCTGAAAATCGGTACCACCACATGGTAGAGCGTAGATAAGAAAATTTAAGTTGAAAGAGCTGTTAGTAACAAGCCTAAGCTATCAATTATAATCATTTATAATTAATGTGTCCGTTATTGGGGACCCAGTGGCCCTGATGAGGAACTCTGCCTACAACTGATGACAATGATTAGGAGAAAGCCAGCACCTACTTCCCTGATCCCCTGAGATTCTTGACCTTGACTTACCTGCACAGTGCATTTGTAGAAATACGCCCTCATTGTTCATTGTTTGCTTGGGTTTGTGTTTGTGTGTGATCATGTATGTGCCCGTGCATATGTGTGTATGTGCTTGTGGGAGGCCAAAGGTCAACCCTTCAGTGGTACCCTTCTTTAGGAGCTGTTCACCCTCTTTTGTTTTTGAAATAGGCACTCACCCTAGGCTCGAACTCGCCAAGCAAACTGGGCGGGTTCTCCACCAAACCCCACGGATATGCCTATTCATGCCCACCCAGTGCTGGGATTGCAAGCACACAGCACCGCACCCAGTTCCAGGTCTGGGGACGTGAGCTCAGGTCCTCAATCTTGCATAGGAAGCACTTTACCAAGTGAGCAAGCTTTCTTCACATTCCCACAGGACTCAGGCTCTGACACCACATGCACTTTGGTAACAACCCTTGCTCTTGCTTCCCTGTGCCTCCATGTCCTCAGCTGTGAAGCGGGACTAATGTCAGTACCTCCTAGTGGGGCCTTTGAGACCACAGCTGTACCCAGTTAGAATTCCCAACATACTACACTGGTGGGTGGCAGGCTGTGCAGTTGAAGGCATTAGCACTAGATGACAGACACGTGGTCTAGTGACACTCTTCAAAGCTAATGTGGTAAAGTGTGTTCTGAAATCTGCTACACCCTGTTTGCTGCGCTGCTGCTGTGGTCCTCCATCTTTTGTGAAATGCTCCCCCTCCTTGAAAGAAATCCAAACCCAGTAGTCACAGGAGGCCCCAGCATGACGGGGCAGTGGTAACTCTCAGCTGCTAGATGTGTTCTCCAGCACTCAGAGAGGCTCTGAGTGTGACCCTCCCTGCTTAGACCTGCATGGTCCTGAGTCACTTCCAACCACAACTACAAAGTCAAATGTAAGAGGGAAGCATGGGAACTCTTAGCGTTCCATTTTGTTTTGAGACAACACCTCTCTGTGCGTGATGGTTAGGATGAATTGCCGGCAGTAGGACCAGAATCACCTGGGAAGCGGGCTTTTGAGAATGCCTCTTGGGTTATCTTGATTAAGTTAGCTGGTGTGGAAGGATCCATCTTAATTTAGAGGAACCATTTATTGGGTGGAGGATCCTGAACTGTACAAGATGCAAAGAAAGAGCTGGGCAGTGGTATACAGGTATCCATCCATTGCTCTCTGCTTCTTGACTGTCTTAGAATTCTCTTTTGCTGTGAAGAGACACCATGACCATAGCAACTTATATAAAGATAACATTTAATTGAGGGGGCTTACAGTTTTAGAGTTCAGCCCATTATCATCATGACAGGGAACATTGTAAGCAGAGACTGCACTTTTGTTTCCTGGCCACCCAGACCAGAATAATCACCCAGAAACTATATTAATTGCAACACTGTTTGGCCAATGGCTCAGACGTATTCCTAGTTAGCCCATTTCTATTAATCTATGTATTACCACGAGTCTCAGACTTACCGGTAATATTCTGACATCTCTCTCCTTCTGTAGCTACATGGCATCTCTCTGACTCTACCTAATCTCTAACTATTTAACTCTGTTCAGATTTCCTTCTTGGCTTTACTCTCCCAAGTCACTGGCCGAAAGAGCTTTATTCATTAACCAATAAAAGTAATATGTATACAGAAGGACTTCCCACATCACAAATGGTGCCGTGTCCCTCGCATAAAGTGCTAGGATTACAGGTATGCACTTGGCAGAAACTATATATATAGAAACTATATATATATATATATATATATATATAGAGAGAGAGAGAGAGAGAGAGAGAGAGAACACGCACACCTGTCATCCCAAGCCAGGAGGATCAGAATTTCAAGGTCATTCTCAGTGACTTTGAGAGTTCAAGGCCAGTCTGGCTGTCAGAGAGGAAGAAATACTGACTTGGTGGCACACGCCTATTATCTCAGCAGGAAGGCTGTTGAGGCAGGGGGATCTCAAGTTTGAGGCCAGTCTATGCTATATTTAAGAAAAAAAAAACCTGCGCAAGATACATTGACATGTGTTTATGAAAATGTCATAATGAGACACATTACTTTGCATGCTAAATAAATTAATGAAATTAATTATTCGTTGAATGAAAAGAGAGACAAACAAATTACTAATATTAATACCTAAAACAGGACCAGAGCTCTGCCTGCCAAGAATTAAAGGGCACAGGCTTATCTCTGACTCATAGGGAACACACTTTCATGCCTAACACTGAGAAAATAACAAATTAACCCTCTTTTATTTTTGTTCCAACGAAAAGGAGGCCTGCTTCCAAACCTGATTAGCCAGCTAGGCTATGGATACTGATCTGACTGTGAGTCCCCCCGATGAATATAAATACAAAAGCTGGAAAAAATTTAAAGTATAGACTGATGATGGTATACATAAATTATTCATATATCAAATATTATGTTGATTCGAGAGTTCAAAAAAAAAAGAAGTTTAACCAATAGGAATGCATGATCAGGGGCATTTAAAGGGACCAGTCCCTGCAGTGTGGCCTCTGCCGTGTTATCATTGGTAGGTGCAGGTCAGGGGTGGGGGGAGCTGGGTTTTGCCTTGGAATCTGGGAAGAGTTAGCTGCTCCAAGATAGGAAAGAACCGGAGCAGAAGGCACAGCCTCCAGAGTCTTCCGGGCCAGGTGCGGCTCTCCTGAACTCAGGCAATCCTGAAGATGAGCACTCCCACTGACAATGAGTCTCAGAACAGAGAAGAGCCTTCCTGCCAAGCAGAGACAGCCAGCACCACTTCAGCTAAGCTCTGGCACCTGCAGGACACTCCCTCCTCACTGCCACCGAGGGAGAAGAGAAGAGTTGTTGTGACAGGTTGCTGATGGGGACACGCTGTTCCAAACAGAGCGGCTGCTAGGCCATCAGCAAGGTCCCAAGGCCAGCATGCTTGGCCCAATCCCAAGACGTTATGCTTGGAGGAGTCCGAATCTGGGGGTCCCTGGAGGAAGAAGTCTGGAGAAGAAGGCATCTATGGGTCTTCTTGTCTGACCCACTTATATCTGAAGCCTGGGGAGTGGGAGGTAGACATTCGCACTCTGTACACAAAGGACAGTAGCCTGGAGGCCTAGGTTCGAATCCCAACTACACTTCTTTATGTGTGCAAATGAGTGTGGAAATAAACTCTTATGCTTAGATATGTGGGTGCACATGAGCATTGTACATGTGTGTGTGAAGGCTAGAGATGAGCCTTGGATGTCATTTCTCAGGCTTTTCATAAAACAAGGTCTCTCACTGGCCTGAATCTCATCACATAGGCTGGGTGGACTGGCCAGTGAGTTTCAGGAATCCTCTCCCCAGCACTGTGATGCCTCACCATGCTGGGTTTATCTTACCCAGATTCTAGGGATTGAACTCAGATCCTCTTGTTTGCACAGCAAGCAGTTTACCAAGTGATCTAGCTCCTTAGTTCCAAGATGCAACTGGGGACTTTGGACAGGCCATGAATTTCTCCAGGTTTTAAGCAGACGAAAGAGTCCCTTGTGTGTTTATTGTCCACGACTGTTCGATACTCCTAGCACGGGAATACAACTAGGAAAGAAGTTGGGACAGTGCTTGATAAATTGCAAGGATGAGTGTTTGAGGTGAAGGGCTTCGTGTGTCCCATAAACACCCCAAATCTGATGACTTAATAAAGGTGGCTAGAGCGGAGACCTGGTCTCCCAACCAAGCCTGTCCCCTTCTCAGTTCCCACCAACATGGCCCTTAGTTGGCTACAAGCCAGCCTGAGACCTGGGAGTGGCAGACACCGGGACTGCTGGCCAGCTTCTGCTAACTGAACCTCTCAAAGCTCCCTCATCAATCCATCATCCTCTTAGCAGCTGACACCTCTGGCAGAGCCTTCCGGCAGCCCCGGTATTAGAATTACAAGAAGCCCAGTTTTGAGGGGGAATACAGATGGAGGAATCTCGGCTTCAAATTTGTCGAAGTATTGTAAATAGTGGGACTGGGGAAAGGCATCTCCCCTGCCCTTCTGACAAAGGGGAAGTGGAGGGGGGTTTGTTAAAGTACAAATTACTTCTTACTGCAGAGACTGAAGCTGGGTTGGGGCACCTCCTTAGCAATTCCTCCCAGCTCTCAGGAAAGCCACCGCTGCATGTCAATTTTAATTTTTGAAATTTAAACCGAGGGCTTTGTGTCTAAGCTCCATCTCATCAGAGGAAGGGGAGGAATAAGTCAAAAAGGATTAGGGGCCCGATGGGGATTGCAGATCCATAGCAATTAGACTTCATTTGGGTTGCAGACATTGGGTTTTAATCGCATTTCAGGATGATACAATCAGCAAGGCATCCGAAAGTGATACCCGTCCTGTAACCATAGACTGTTCCTGGATACAGGTGGCCTTGGCTAGGTCTGGGATCCACCATCAGAGTGGGTAGCATGGCCTGTGGGGGGAAATTAGGGTTCTGTTGGTGTGTGGAACTGGGAAATGATAGTTTGATAGTATTTCTCTTTCCCCGACTCTCTTTGTACACTTTATTCTTGGACTCAATGCAGGCATAATCATTGCTTATATTCAACCGAATGACTAGAAAACATTATTCAAATAAAACGAGAGCACAGAGGAACAGTGGCAGCCACGGGATTCGAGGCAGGGGGTATAATTATAATTGTCTTGTAAAGGGAATGGCAGCCTTCATTGCCTTCCTGAACAATGCAATTGGAGGGTGGACTGCCACCAGGAACATCTCACACACTGCATTGGCATGAATGCAGGCCAGTGCGCAGCATGCACTGAATGAGAACAATTATATCTACATTAGCGGTTTTCAAGTGTTCAGCTTTACCTAGACACACACACTCCAGGATTACCTATGTGTAGACAGGCGAGTGCGCGCGTACACACTCTCATTTACATCTGGGGCATGTGTGTGTGAGTGTGTGTTTGTGTGTGTGCCACAGTCAAGATGTGGACATCAGAGGACAGTCTGTGAGAGTTGGTTCTTCTGCCATGTGGGCTCTGGGCATTGAACTCAGATACTTTGGCTTGGTGGTAAGTGCCTTAAACCCGCTGAGCCCACAAACATTGTCCCACAAACACATCTCCTTCCAAACGATCAAAATGGGCTCAGTACAGCAGGCAATGTGGTGGCGCATACCTATCATGCTAGCTCTCAGAAAGCTGAGACAGGAGGATGGTCAATCCCAGACCAGCCTGAGCTAAACGGTGAGAATCCATCTTGATTTTTTTTTTCACTTAAAGTTGGAAAATTAAAAGAGCTCAGTAAGTGATAGCAGGCAGCTGCTGGCTGTTTTTGACATCGCTATCTGTCTGTTGGAACCGGATGGCAATAAAAATAAAACAAACAGGAGGAAAAAAAAGAAATGCCCAAACCGTGTGGAATGTTTTCATGACTTAGGTGTACAGATACTGACAGGAAGAGAGCCAGAGCTAACAGTCCCCCAGCTGTTGAGTCACTTCTTTCAGGGAGAAATGACCCCCAAAAGCATCTGCCCCTCCTGGAGGGGGTGACATCTCCCTTACACGGTGTTTCTGTTAAACTCAGAGACCTGAAAGACCCACAGAACAATCTCAGAGTACTGACTTTTCTGAGAGCAAGCACCTAGCTGGGATGTGAAACAGAGACCCCCCAAGTGTGCTGTTGGTCTTTCAGGGAGTGAGAACTTTCAGTCCAGGGATGATTCTTCCTGTCCTTATCTCTTAGAGCTCCAGAATTCACAGGGTTCCACACTGGCAAGTATCTCATAATTGTCTTCCAGTTCGCAGGGACCCACCTTCTGACCTCCTCTACCAGGTCCAGGGAGAGCTAGTTGCCCAAACTGTACACCATCACCTCTCATCCTTGCACCCCCTCAACTCGAGGTTGCATTGAAAATGGCCAATGTTGTTTTGATCCCCGCCCCCCCACACACACACCTTTCAGCCAACCCCAGGTTGCAAGGGCAGTGCACTGCTGGAGACTGGGCATTGGCCAGGTTGTAAGGTCAGGGCGATTTCTGGAGTCCAGGTCACGGAGCTGTATTAACAAAAAGAACAGGAGCCGGTGGTCTAAAAACATAATTTAATGCATGGCAGAGGAGGTCAGAGGAGACTATGTGGCAGGTGACTATTCTGTTTGTTGGAATTCAGCTAAGGATGGGTTTTTGGCCGATGGACAGGAAAGTCTGCACAGGCATTTCGGGTCACAAAAAGGGAGGTCCCAGGGAGGTCACCTGTGTCTTATCTTCCTGGTGAGGCCTGCAGTCCTTGACCTGAGGACACTGGGAGGGAGAGGTGAGCTGGGAAACCTCAGGCTCCCTAGGACTGCCTGTCGACCCAATCAGCTTTCCCAAGTCTGGGCTGCCCCACAACCAAGCCCCTCCAGAGCTGGGATTCTTCCCCAGCTCTCCACTTAAAAGTGTTCCCTCTCCCTCCCCAGGATGGACACTGGGACCAGGGACACAGCCTCCCCACAGCGTGGTGAATCAGACACACTGAGACCTGAGGCAGGGTAAATAGGACAGCAGGGATGTGTCTTTTCCAACGAAGATGTCAGGAAGTGTCATGAAGCCGCAGAGTGACATTCACCAAAGAGCCACGAGAACCCTGTGGGGATGGGGCGGCATGAAGCCACCCGGTCTCGCGCTCTCTGCACCCCTAATCCGGATACAGGAGAAAGCCCGAGAATGTGCTGTACTTGTTGTTGTTGCCCCCGTGAGCCTTCCCGCCGTCCAACTTCACATAGACTTCATCGCCTGAATCCAGGTGCAATACCACACTGTTGCTGGCGTAGTCGTAATTCTGGTCGGCATCTTGGGCTATGGCGCTGGCACGCACCTGCGAAGCGAACCAAAGGAGTAGGTGGACCCTCGCACCTCTTCCCGACTAAACGCCTGGCCTCCCTCGCCCGCCCATCCCCTTGCAGGCTCTCTGCCTGCTACTTCACCCCCTCCTCAGCTCCAAGTTCTCTCTGCAGTAGAGTCAAGGAAAAAGGAGAGGGCTTCCGAGACACTGACACAGTGTGTAAAGGAGGTCCTAGGGGTTTAGGCCACGATGAAGAAACCTAGAGGGAAAAGGGTGGCCCACGTGCAACCACAGAGCCACAGAGCGAAAGAAAACTGCGTTGTTTTAGGAGCCCTGCTACTTCAGACCAGGACTCAAGCTATGGGGGACCTAGGACCTAGTTTAGGTGCCAGGATCACTGCGTACCCGGGGTCCAGCTTCAGGCGTGCGGCAGCGGCATTTGGGCAAGCATAAAGGAGTGCGCAGGAAAGAGGGATGGAATGCTGTGGTCCAGCGCCCACTCCATCCCAGAGTTTGCAAGGGCGCCAGAGGGTGAGTGGTAGGGGAAAAGATAGTTCCCGGTGATTCGGGGCGCCTGTTACGGTCTGCAGAGTCTGTTGGACCCGGTAAAGTAGGGAGGGGTATGTGGGAGAAAGTCACTGACCTGCCCGTTTTTGCAGAGATCCGCCCACATGCTGGTTCCGTCGCCGCCACGCATGAGGATGTGGTAAGTGAAGAAGTAGATGCCTCGTACCTGGCAGCTGAACTTGCCAGTGGTGGGGTCGTAGTGATTGCCAAGATTGGTGACCACGTCGTCGAACTTGAGCACCTCGTAGCCTTCATGGGGGCTCTTGAGTCCCACATAGAAGGCAATCTTGGGACCGCTGAAGGCAGCGCTCAGCGCACTGGTCACTTCGCCCTCCGTGTCGCCACCACCCCCGGTTTCTCCACCCACCACTCCAACGCCACCAGCCGCGCTGGTTGTCAACTGCAGTCCTGGTAGCCCTGGCCTCCCCGAGTCTCCCTTCTCCCCTGGGGGACCCCTGGGCCCAGGCGGTCCCGGTTCTCCAGGGGGACCCCGAGGCCCCGGCTTGCCTGGTCTCCCTGGATCACCCTTTGGTCCCTGGATAAAGGGAGGCGGGGGGTTGGCGCTGAGGTCCTGCATAACTTCCAGGGCAGCGGTGCTGGGTCCTGGCGGTGGAGCCTTGGCGCCCGCTGGTCCCCCTGCGGGAGCGACGCTGTACGGGTCACAAATCATGCGGCAGGTGCCCAGCATCTCGTAGTGAGCAGCGCCGGGGGGCGCCGCCTGCAGCAGCAGGGGCACCGCGATCAGCAGCCCCAGTGCCATGGCCAGGAGCACGCCGACGGCCGCCAAGCAGGCGCGCCGCCGCCGCTGCCACAGCCGGGAGGCGACCGCCACCAGCTCCTCCTTGCCGCCCGGGGAGGTAATGGTGGAGCGGCGCGGGTGGCCCCGCTCTACGCGCTCGGACGCCAACTCCGCAGGTCCCCGCCGAGTCCCCGACGTGGAGACCCCTGTCCTGGCCACCCAACTATTTCAACAGGAGGTATCCGGACCTGGGATCCGGTGGTCACGGCTCTGGAACTGATCTGGAGAGTCGAAGAGCCCGACACGCATGGCGAGGGGCGCACAGGACGAGCCCGGCGCCCGGGAGGGTTCCAGGTAGAGGCGGCTGGGAAATGCTGGGTCCGGTGAGGCTTTCGCAGCGGCGCTGATTCCTGCTCTTCTGGGATTGGCGGGGCTTGGCAGGGTTCAACGGGACTCTGGAACAGCTCTGCCGCACGCTCTTCTCCGCTCTCCCGCTGCTCGCTGCCTCCCGGGTGGAGGGGGGAACCCAGCTACCCTGACGTAAGGAGATCAGGACGGAGCGGCGGAGGCGGCGAGGCAGCGGCGTGCGCTGCCATCACTCGGGAGACGGCGCCCTCCTGTCATCAGTTCCCATCCCGCGGCGTCCTCCGGAGATATGCCTGCTGGCGGCGCCCAGGAGCCACAAGTGGGAGCAGCGGGCAGCAGCCCCCCGCTGGGGCTCCAAGACACACCCACCCTCGGTCACACGCACCTCCCACAGACCACCTCTCACTAGCACCCACGCGCGCAGCCAGTGGGTGCACACAGCACCGCACACACATGGCCACAATGGTGTTCAGAAACGTGGTACCCGCCTGCAAGGTTCTGGTGGGGTTACCAAATCCATCCTCTTGTCTGTATGGGTCCAGACCTCAACCCAAGTCCAGGACAGCCTCAGCCTTCAGCTCTGCGGGAAGGACCGACCCTCTAGAAGCCTCGGAAGTGACCAGAACTAAACCAGTATTGCTCCTGGGTAATCTTCCATTAATCTAGGGCTTCAAATTGTGAAATAGGTTTCTCCAGAGAACCCCCACTAACTTTTAAAGGGATTCCTATATCTTTATTGTGTGAATAAATATATATCAGAGGATAACTCGCGGGATTAGTTCTCTCTGTCCACAATGTGGGCTGGTGCAGGGATCAGACTCTGGTGCTCCGGCTTAGCAACAAGTGCTCTTAGAAGCTGAGCTATCCTGGCTGGCAGGAAGAACTTTAGAACGTCCAAAACACGCAGGACAGAGTCTTCGCTCTGTAGATGTTTTCCTCCCCAGGCCAGGCGCTATTGCTTGCCTCCCGCAGAAAACCCACCTGAAAACGTGTCGCGGTCTGGTTTTCCCACTTTCTCTTAGCTATTTTACTGGGTGTTGGTGCTTCACCTTCTACAGAAAGTAACCAACTTCCTGAAAAGGAATGAGGGGACTCAGGGCACACCTTGGTTTTGCTCAGAAGGGAAGACTGATTCGTCTTATATTTCTAGTTAGCCCTTGAAAGTGAAATTCGAACATGTTTAATAACTGACGATAGACAACTTTGAAAATAAAAAGGGGAACTAAATGGGAACAGAGAACAAAATAATAACTAAAGTAGAGCCTTTGGGGAGACAGGATCTCAGTAGTGGTATTAAACTGGGGTTTCAAAAAGACAGGCTTCTCTTCCTTCTCCTACTTCCTTGCATTGCCCCTTCCTCCCCATTCTTCTGTTGTTACTCATTTTCTTCTTTAAACTTGGTTTCTTTTGTAAAACAACACACAAAGTATTAGATGTCGTCGCTGCATTTTCGAACAACGTGTGCCTTAGTAAATGGTCCTCCCTTACCTTCATGTACAGAGTACACATGGAGGGAGCCCCACTCCAGCAGGTGTGTGAGTTCATCTCCTAGAACACCCAGCTCCCTCTTCCTGCATCCAAGTGCACTGGTGCTTTTCCTCTGAGCCTAAGTCTTTAAGCAGCTGGGCACACATTAAAGGAGAACGGTCTATTTGGTCTATTTCCCTCGATTGCAGCAAGATGGGTAAAAGGGGAAAGGGCTCCTCCTGTGTACAGGGAAGATCTCTACATCAGAGGGGGGAAGCCCCTCGTCTGGCTGGGCTGGAGCCCTAGCTTCTCTCCACTGCCAGGACAGATGAATGATCCCACACCTCCTGTTTCTAGCTTTCTAAACCCCCAGAACAGCTACGGTTTCTGGGGGCTAATGTTCTAAAGAGAGGCTCTTGGGGTTCACTTAACCCATTTTGTCTCTCTGGTCACTTGTGCTCCCCACCTCTGGCTGCTGCCGCTTGTTCCATCATGAAATAGGTCTCAGTGGTATTCCTGCAAAGGACTTCTGGGCTCAGCCTGGACCAGTCTTACCTGGAACAGAGATACCTACCACACCTTAGTTGCTTTGTGGGTGCTCTTTCCTTCACTCTCAGACACAGTCCTGTGTATTTATGGTCATTCTCCTCTAATACAGATGGTAAAATAAAGACTTTGAAGGTACAGGGAGCTTGCTCAGTCCACCCATGTGGCAGAACTGGGATCTTCCAGTTCTCTCGAAACCTGGCTCAATGTGACGCTGGAACATAATCTTCACCGGCTTTCAGATCTTTCCCCTCTCTGCCCAGAGTGACCCTAGAAAGGGAAGTTCTGGGAAGCGCCTGTTGGGTTCCAATACTGTTCCTGCAACCTGTGTGACCTTGAGCAACGTGTTCCTTTCTCTGAGCCTCCGCCTCCACGGGCACAGAGTAGGAACGGAGCTCCTGGGAAGATGAAGTGAGTGCACTGGTGCGCAGGCTAGAGAAAGGCCAGTCACCATCACCACCTGCTGGCACTCCCCCCTCTGCCGCTGTGGGTGTGACAGCTGGGGTGGTAGCTGTGGGTACCGAGCAGGGTGGTGAAGATGGGCTTATGATTAATGAAAAAGATCCAAACATCATCACACCATAACCTCTTCCAAAGCAGAGAATGTGGGCTGCGTGGCTTTGCCCACCCACTTAGCTCCCTGCCACAAACCATACACAAAGCTGTTTTTCCTGGTCTCCGCTTTCTTTGGAACCCCTTTGATTTGCAGGGGGTGCAGGCTTCCTCCACTGAGTGTCCACTAGGTGGCGAGTTGAGCAGCAGCAGAGCTAGCAAGTGACTGGTCCTTGGTCCTCCATCCCCGCCCCCAAACAGGGCCTGGCAGTGTGGGACAGTAGTGTCTGGAGGGCTCTTTGTCACCAGGGATTCTGCTTCTCCTAAGGGGTCTGTGTCATCCTTAATAAGTGTCTTCTCACGAATATTAAGTATGAGCTTCATTAAAATATAAGTCACAATTTTAAATTGCAAGCCCTAGTTTGGACTCAAATCTAGAGTCTGGGATTGCAACTCAGCTGGTGGAGTGCTTGGTAAGGAGGGGAAAAGGAGCCCTGGGTCCTATCCCCAGTACCGTACTAACCCAGCTTGTACTTCCAGACTTCAAAGTGAAGGCAGGAGGGGAGGCAGAAATGGAGATATGCAGTGTCTTAGGCAGGCAGATGATGTAGTAGGAGAGGGAGAAAAAGGAGGGAGGGAAGGAGGGAGGGAGGGGGAGAGGGAGGAAGGGAGGGGGAGAGGGAGGAAGGGAGGGGGAGAGGAAGGAAGGGAGGGGGAGAGGGAGGAAGGGAGGGGGAGAGGGAGGAAGGGAGGGAGAAGAGGGCAAGGGGAAAGGGAAGGAGAGAACAAGGAGAGAAAAAAGGATGGGAGAGAAAAGGAAGGAAGGAGGAGAGAGGGGCAGAGGGAAGAAGGAAGGAAGGAGGAGGGAAGGAATGGCAATAGAAAAGTAGAGGTGGGGAGAGGATAAGGAGGGAGGAAAGAAGGGATGGACAGAGGGAAGGAAGAGGGAGAGGAGGAGGGAGGAATGGAGGGAAGGAGATAGGGGGAGGAGGATGGAGGGAGAGGGAAGAGGGAAAGAAGGGGGATGGAAGGAAGTATGAGGGAGGGGTTGTGGGAGAGGAAAAGAAGGGAGGAGGGGAAAGGAGAAAATATTCCCAGCATTTGGGGCTACTGGGAGAAGTAAAAACTTTGAAAGGTAGGGCCTAGTGATGTTTTAGGTCGTTGGCGGGAGGGGGGGGGGGCAGTGTCCTTGAAGGGGACTGGGGACTAAGTCTCTTTCTCTCCCTTGAACTCAGCTGTGGTGGGTAGATTGCTGCTATTACTACAGCCTACCTGGTGAGGGTCAGTATCATCAAACAAGGTATCATAAAACAAGGAATGATACCCAAGAATAACCTCTGGTACACACACACACACACACACACACAGAGGAAATCATTGGTTGTGTGCTGAGTGCAACAGGTAGTGGCAGGGACACGTGCATTTCCTGAGTCACCTCTGATGACTGGGATGATAGTGGATGGGAAGTGGGAGGAGCAAAAGCAAAGGAACTGTCTCATTACTGAGCAAGGGGCAATGCAGTGGTGTGCACTGCAGAAGAGAGATGGGTGGTCAGTTGTATGTGAACACAGATGTGTGGGCCTTGCTGATGGAACCTAGACAGAGGTCAAGGAAGGAGGTGGAAGAGGCTGAATCAGGAACTCAGGATAACCATGGGATACAGTGAACCTCTGAAGGGAGACCTCATGCCTGTTGGGGACAGTGTCTGGATGCAGGGGTGATGTGGATATGCAGATGCACACAGCACTGTCTTTGGAGTACCGTGAACCTTGGGAGTGGAGAGTGGAGGGGAGAGGGGAGAGGGGCAGGAAAGAAGAGAGGAAAGGGAGAGGAGAGGAAGCCAAGCCATGGCTTAAAATGAACAACCCCTTACCTCCAGCCAGCTGGAAGACAGGCAGGAGAGGGAACTTCTGCAAAGGGACCTAAAATGCGGCTGGAGGTGGGGAGGTGAGGGAAGAAATGCATGGAAGGAGAAAAGAGCAAGAGGAAAGGGGAGGAAAGACAAGAGAAAGGGGAGGAAAGACAAGAGAAAGGGAAGGAAAGAAGGAGGAAGTGAAGAATGAAAGAAAAGAATGGAAGAAGGGAGATGAGGGGAGAGGGAGGGGAGGGGCAGCAGGAGAGGGGAGAGTGTAGGGGAGACCCAGCTTTGTGGGAATTATCTCAGAGAGATTTACCCACAGGAAAGGGGGGAAGGGAAGGGAAGAAGAAAGGAAGAAAACAGGAGAAAGGCAAGGAAGGATGGGTAAAAGAGAGGGAGCATACAGGGATTCTCTTGTCTTCGCCTCCCACTTCACTGTAGGAGCCCTGGGTTTACAGAGCTGTGCTGGGTCTGGCCTTGTGTGGGTCCCAGAGCTTCACCCTCAGGTCCTCACCCTTTTCCCACTGAATCATCTTGTCAGCACCAAAGAGGACTGGTTTTTTTTTTTTTTGTAAAGATACTTTCTCTTTTCATGCTTACAGTATTGAGACACATGCTCCTATTTTAAAATTGGGTGACTGAGAAGAATGGATCCCCGTGCTTGTGAATGTCAATGGTGTTTGTAATGTCCCCTACTTGCTCCAAGTCGTGATGGGATCCCAAACTTCGGTCCTCTCCAGGTCTGAAGCTCCCAGCACTGGTTCTGACTGGCTAAAGCTTTCTTGTGCCCTTGTCTCACCCAGCTTGTGTCTCCCTTGGAGAAGCTTGTCTCAGGATACACAGAGAGAGGGTAGAGCCAGGAGAGGTTGGGTTTGAAGTTGGGAAGGATCTGTTTGGTCAAGGTGGAACTGACCAAATGGGATGTGGGGCCCAAGAAAGAAGCGTTCTACACAGAACAGATGGTATGTGCAGGAGAGAGACTGCATGTGGGACTGGTGTGGATGCCACACTGTATGTTCCTGGCCCAACTGTCCCCTACTCACGCAGATGAATTCCTTTTTCATGAATGTGTGTGTGCGTGTGCATGGTATACCATGTGCATGGTTATGTATGTATATATGTTCAAATATATTTGCACATACTTAAGTGCAGAAGTGCATGCACGTGTGTGTACATTTGTGTGGAAGCCCAGGGGTAATGTTGGGTGTTTTTCCTCAGTTACTCTCCATTTATTTACTATGGCAGACTCTCTCATTGACCCTGGAGCTCACCAGTTCAGTTAGTCAAGCCAATCAGTTTGCCCCCAAATCCCAATCAGCTCTGACACCTAAGGCTGGGGACCAGAAGCTTCTTCTCACACTTGAGGGCAAGCACTTTAGCCCCTGAGCCATCTCCGCAGCACCTCTTCCAGATTTTTCTTGCCCTCCGCCTGCTGCACATCCCCATCCCTGCTCTGCTCTTGGCGCTGTTTGGAGGCACCACAGAAGCCAGCGTGCCCTGGGCCTCCCTGGTCTTACCAACTCCTTCCCTCCTTGGCTGCACAGGGCATACTGAGGAAGGGTGATAGCACTGTCTTCTGGGTGCAGGGCACCTGTCCGGGATGCAGAGGGGTCTGGGAATCATGGTCTGTGCGGTTTTGTTTGGGAAAGAACTTGTTCCCCACAGTGGATGGCCAGGGATAGACAAGTCTCAGAACACAGGGCCTTTGTGACCCAGCCATTTCCATCCCCAGCTCCTGAATCCACAATGAGGGAAGATGGGGGGAGGTGCTTCAGTCTCATCCTTTGAAGATGCTCACAGCTCCACTCAGAGTCCAGTGAGGAGCCGCCCTCCGGGCCCATTAGCCAGATCACAGTAACACATTTGCGTCAAGAGGGTCAGCGAGTCCCAGAGAGCCCTTGCCTGGTCTCGCAGAGGCAGTGACTACAGCCCTAATTACCTCTCCTGATGGCGATTCAGAGGAGAGGACCTGCTTCTGTACCTGGATCTGCTCATTCTGGGGCCAAGTCCCCCATAATCCTTCCAACTGCAACCAGCTGTCTGAAGCCAAGGTGACTTATGCTGGTACCCTGAACTAGGGCAGCATCATTCCTACCCATGCTGGCCAGAGAACCAGCCAAGCTTCTCAGCTCACTTTGTAGATTTATTTTATATACAGTGTTCTTGCCTGCACGTATGCCTGCAGGCCAGAAGAGGACACCAGATCTCATTACAGGTGGTTGTGAGCTACCATGTGGTTGCTGGGAATTGAACTCAGGACCTCTGGAAGAGCAGCCAGTGCTCTTAACCTCTGAGCTATTTCTCCAGCCCTCTTGGCTCACTTTGATGCTGATGCTCTGACTGGTATTCCATCTTGAAAGGGGCACTGCCTCATTACTTGCCCGAGCAGCAAGCGGCTGTCTGGTGTCCATGGACAAGACAGAAAGGACTCTAGTCAGAAACGTCTGTTCCTCAGCAGCTGAGCCAGTGAGCAGGTGACCCACCCATCTCCTCCTCTGCCCTCCTGTTATTCTCTCTTCATACCTGCTTAGCCTCTCCCGAGCCACCTATGTCCCAGGGGTAAATGACACATGCCACCAGTGGCAGCCTTCAGGTGGCATTTGCAGCATCTTGTCTCCCTTGAGGGAATTCTTCCTCTATAATGATGTATTCTTTAGGGAAGATCATGTCTTTGAGTGCCTTGGTCACCCACATAACTGGATTTGGAGAAGGGAAGAGTTGAGCATGTTTGTCCCTGGGCAGCACAGTAAGCTGGTCACAGCCCCAGGGGCCACCGGAATATGTGGCTATTTATTCTTGGCAGCCTTGTTAATCATGTAAGCTTCTGTATCCTCACCAAACACCTACGGGTTGCTGGGAAGGCAGACTCTGGTCAAAAGCTAACGTGAGACCTTATGGGCTTCCCCTAGAAGAAGACTTGGCCCTGTGTTATGCAGACATAGAACTTCGCAGTAGATCCTGGCCCATTTCCTATATTCGTTCACTTCTCATTGCTAAGTCAGAATACCTGAAAACTGCAACTTAAGGAAGACAGGGTTTATTTTAGCTCCCAGTGTGGGGATACAGTCCATCATGGCGGGAAGACGTGAGAGGAACGTGAGGCAGGAGTCACACCGCATGCTCAGTCCATCATGGCGGGAAGACGTGAGAGGAGCGTGAGGCAGGGGTCACACCGCATGCTCAGTCCATCATGGCGGGAAGACGTGAGAGGAGCGTGAGACAGGGGTCACACCGCATGCGCAGTCAGGAAGCAGGAGATGAAGGCCAGGACTCAGTTCACTTTCTCCTTTTTATGCCGAGCAGGTCCCCAGCCATGGAATGGCGCTGTAGTAGCTATAGTCAGTCTTCCCACTCCAGGCAAAGTAATCAAGAAATTCTCTCTCAGGCATGGCCAGAGGCTCATCTCCCAGGTGACTCTAGACCCTGTCTACTGGTCACATCCTCTCAATGAACCAACATCATCTGAATTATCTGCTGAATACCAGATACTGAAAACACATTGTGGCTGGGTAGAGAGTTGTTACGAGCAATGTGGCTACCCTGGTAACGAAACTCATCATCTCTGCACCCTCCTGAAAGGTGCAGATAAGACATCCTCATCCTGTCTCCACCCGCAATGACCCTCTGACTACATCATAGTGAATATAAGACACCATGATTCACCTTCGTCCTTCTCTTCCCCCAAGGTTTCCCGTGTCCTGCCACTGTCCATGGTGCTAAGCACTGTGGGTAGCCCAGCTTCCTTCAGCAGGAAGGAATCAGGTTTCTGAGATTCAAAATTTATTTTATGTTGCCTGACTTGGAGGTGAGACCAGAACTCTGTGAAAATGTCCGACACTTCATATACGCCTCTCCTTCCAGGCACATCCCCCCACAGCAGGCTGGCCCGAGCGTGGAGCACAGGTGGCTTTCTTCTTGCTCCTTGGTTCTCTGTGCCCACTAGGTGCTCTGACTTCAGATCAGAAGGACATAAGCAAACCCATCTGAAGTTGTGCTTACCCAACTTACAAAGTATTTGGAAGGACACAATGCTGGCAGGCCCATTGCGGAGGGGCTTGTAGCTCTGTGAGAGGGAAGGACATGGGATGCTGTGTCCTGCAAAGAGGCCAAATCTTCAAAGGCCAATCATTGACTGACTGGAGCCTCAGTTATGTGGAGGGGTTGGAATGTTGCAGGTTGGGGCTTCTTTAGGACTCTTAACAACCATTTATTGGCCTCTGCTAGAGTGACCTAAAATTTTTTGTGACTAATAGTTTTCCTTCGTTTGTTTGTTTTGCTGTGACAAGCATGGTGACCAAAAGCAACTTGGAGAAGAAAAGTTTTAGCACAGACTTAATACAGTCAATCATAAAGCAAAGTCAAGGCAGGAGCTAAAGGCAGGATGATGTAGGTGGGTCATCTGTCTATCTGTTGCTTTCATTGGTTAATTAATAAAGAAACTGCTTGGCCTTTGATAGGACAGCAGCTTAGATAGGTGGAGTAGACAGAACAGAAGGCTAGGAAGAAGGGAAATGAGGCAGTCGCCATGATTATCCTCTCCAAGACAGACACAGGTTAAGATCTTTCCTGGTAAGCTACCACCTCGTCATGCTACACAGATTATTAGAAATGGGTTAATCAAGATGTGAGAGTTAGCCAGTAAGAGGCTGGAACTAATGGGCCAAGCAGTGTTTAAAAGAATACAGTTTGTGTGTTGTTATTTCTAGGCATAAAGCTAGCCGTGCGGGAGCTGGGAGGGAATACAGCCCGCTGCTCCTACTACAGCAGGAACCTGGAAGCAGGAGTTGAAGCAGAGACCGTGAGGGACCACTGCTTCCTGGTTTGTGCCCCGTGGCTTGCTCAGCCTGCTCTCATACAATCTGTAACCTGCCCAGGGAACTGGACTCACCCACATCAACTGTTAATCAAGAAAATGCCCCCCGCAGACCAAACCTGGTAGAGGCATTTTCTCTTCCTAGATGACCCTGGCTTGTGTCAAGCTGACAATAGGCTTGACAAAACCAGCACAGACCAATCCAAGGGCTCAGAAGCCGCCAGGCAGCATCAAAGGGCTGTAGCACTGTTTCCCTGCTTTGCTGTAACCCGCCTATTGGCGAAGCAGCTCTCGCCACAGAGAAATAAAGAGAGAATATTCTCAGCAGTGTGCTTAAACCGGGTGTTGTTTTATGATTTTCTTTGTTATGTTAACTATAAAAAGTTAGTGAAATTACTACCTCATTGGGACATGGCAATTGGGAAGACTTCTAGGTGTCCCTTGGACATGGGTACTCATATCTTATTCCAGAATAAACTACCTCTTTTTTTATTTCTCTGTGGTGAGAGCTGCTTCACCAATAAGTGGGGTTCAGAGGGCCTCCCCACCTGCTGTACCCGAGTCCCCACAATGGGCCGCAGGATAGGCCTCCCCAGCTGCTGTACCTGAGCCAATAGTAGGCTCCTAGGAGAGGTAGGACAGTGGACTCCATTGCTCCTATGACCTTCTAGAAACCTCCACTGAGAGACACTGCCTGAGCCTCCTCAGCTGGCAAACTCTGCCTGCAACAAAGCAAGCCAAATGGCCAAGTGCATCCACTCTGAGGCACAAACACAAGAACGGTCTACAGAAACACAGGGAGCCATGACTTCTGTCTCAGTTGGGGTTTCCATTGCTGTGATAAAGCACCGTGACCAAAGCAACTTTAGGAAGAAAGGGTTCATTTGACTTATACTTCCACATAGTTTATCATTGAAAGTAGTCAGGGCAGGAACTCAAGCAGGGGGGAACCGAGAAGCAGATACAGATGCCATGGAGGAGGGCTACTCCTTACTGACTTGTTCACCCTAACTTGCTCAGCCTGCTTTTTTATAGAACCCAGGACCACCAACGCAGGATGGCACCACCCACAATGGACTGGGCCCTCCCCCATCCATCAGTAAGAAAACATCCTCCAGACTTACCTACAGTTGGTCTTAGGGAAGATTCTCCCATTTGAAACTCCCTCCTCTCAGATGACTCTAGCTTGTGCCAAGCTGACATAAAAGCTGGCCGGCAAAGCCTCTGTACTTGGGAGGAGCAATGGATCCAGACTTCCAAATGACATCAGAGGATGAGCGAATAATACACACGGCCCAATGTCAGCTGTCAAGAATGCAAGGGCCATTTGTGCAAGTTTCTTTCTTCTGGCTGTGTGCTCCCCTGGGACTCCATCTGTGAGTCCATCTGAGCCCCAGGCTGGTTAATTCATCAGTCAAGCGGGTTCCAAGAGAATAGGGAAGTCTACCCTTAATCAAGGGTCACCAGGATTCTGTGAACTTGAACAGGGAAAACATACCTTTTTGTTGTTGTTGTTGTTGTTGAAAAAATTTCCGCCTCCTCCCCGTCCCCCACTCCTCTCCCCCTCTCCCCACTCCTCTCCTCCGCCCCCCACTCCATTCCCCCTCCCTCTCGAGTCTGAAGAGCAGTCCGGATTCCCTGCCCTGTGGGAAGTCCAAGGTCCTCCCCTCTCCATCCAGGTCCAGGAAAGTGAGCATCCAAACAGGCTAGGCTCCCACAAAGCCAGTTCATGCAGTAGGATTGAAACCTAGTGCCATTGTTCTTCCTTGCTCATGTTCTCCCTCCTTCTGCTCCTCATTTGGACCTTGGGAGCTCAGTCCGGTGCTCCAATGTGGGTCTTTGTCTCTATCTCCATCCATCGCCAGATGAAGGTTCTAAGGTGATATGCAAGATATTCATCAGTATGGCTATAGGATAGGGTCATTTCAGGTTCCCTCTCCTCAGTTGCCCAAGGTACTAGCTTTTAAAATATGAATTTCTTACTGAAACTTCCTTAGCATTTCCTCCCATTTGGGAGAAAAGCGAGAGAAGTGACAGGATTGCTCAGTGGTTAAAGATGCTCGTCACCAAACCTGATGATATGCGTTCCATCTCTGGGACCCACATGGTGAAACTGACTCACTCAAGCTGTCCTCTGACTTCCATGTGCTCTCTGTGAGACACACACACACACACACACACACACACACACACAATTTAATACCAGGAGGTAAGGAGGATGAGTGGTGTCAGCAGTAGACAGACTTGGTCCCCAGGAAGCCCAGGTATTCTCATGGGCTCAGACAGTCCTATGGATACATGGCCGAGCATCTCATGATATGTAAGCTATCCATAGTGTGATTAATGGACTGTGTTGATTTTTAAAAGTCACATGTGGGCTGGCAGAGTGGCTCAGTTGGTGGAGTGTTTGTCTAAATGCACTAAACCCTGTATTGCACACCCCCCACCACAGGAACTGGGACTGATGGCACACAACTGTATCCCCAGCACTCTAGAGGTAGAGGCAGGAGGACCAGAAATTCAGGTCATCCTCCAATAAGCAATTCAAGGTTGGCAAAGATGTGTACTCTGGAGCCTCTGGCCAGCGCTTGTGTATGCTTGGTGCTTGATATCATCAGTTATACAATGGGGACAATGGGGGCTGGGAAGATGGCTCAGAGGCTCTTCCAGAGGACCAGGGTTTGATTTCTAGTACCCACATGGAGGTTCATAGCTGTTCTTAACTCCAGCTGCAGGGGATTTGGGACCCGCGGCTGCCGCCTTGTGAACCAGGCATACCTGTGACGCACAGACGTAAAATCAGCCAAGACGACCCTACAAGCAAAATGACGAAATATTTTTCAAAAATGGTTTAAATAGGGGAAAGAGCTTTTCGGCTCCGTGTGACACCTGCCTCAGCACCCCTCTGCCCCTTGGTAAGTGCCCCTCACAGGCCCTATCCCAGCCTGCCTCCTGCATCAGCTCCGGACAACGGGAACTTGCCAGTGCACCTGCTGGAACAGAACTCTGCCAGACAGACAAAACCAACTTGAGACGAGATCCAAGAGATTTGTCACCAGAGATGGGCTCGTGGACCTGTGGGGACTGCTTGGGGCTATCTCACGTGCAGAGGAACTCTCACACACCTGCCTCCACAAGTGTAATTTCTTTGTGTATGTGTGTGCCTGTGTACACGCGTTCATGTATACGTGCGAGCCTTCATGTGTGCGCACGCGCGCACCCACACCCACACCCAGCACACAGGAAAAGGTCAAAAGTCAGAGGACAACTTCCAGCTCTCTCTTTCACAGAGCACACAGGCAAAGGTCCAAGGACAACCTTCAGCTCTCTTCCACCTTTTTGATGAGACGGACTCTTGTTTCTACTCCGTGTGCTCTGCGAAATCAAACAGACACTGTTGGCCCCTCAGCTGGACTCTCTGCCAGCCTGGGACCAACCTCTTGAGACTTCTGCTGGCGCCCAGTGTCCCAGCACTCTGCACGCAGGATCTAGCGTCTCTTTGCAACTTGAGATTCAGTCTAGGAAGCGGTCCCCTGGAGTTGCGCTTTGACCCGCTTCTGTGCGGCGCGCCCCCTGGTGGCAGATATTGCCATTGCTGTAGAATATTTTTCTTCCTAGGTTAAGTAGGCTAAAACTGCCTGGGTAGCTAAAGTGTTCCTTCTGCCTTACAAAGGTCAGAAAGGTTCTGGGACAGGAGGACCATCTGATCTGAGTTTTATAAACCGAAGATACGGAATGGATATGTATCTCAGTGTCAGAGTGCATACTCAAAGCCCTGGGTTTCATTCCTAGCACCGCGCGCGCGCGCGCGCGCGCGCGCGCGCGCGCACACACACACACACACACACACACACACACACACACACACGGCGAGGGGGCTATAAAAAAATGGGATGAAAGAAGAGGGACTTTTGAGACTCTGGAAATGCACGGGAACGCTGAAGAGAGTAAAATATGAGAATCCAGGGGCCGGATTCTCAGACAGTTCAGCTGGTGAAATCACTTGCCACCGAGCCTGACACTTGACTGACTCCCAGAACTCACGTGGTGGAAACATGACCGCTGAAGGCTGTCATCTGACCCCCACATGGGTAATGCATGTCATGCGTGCTTCCTTTCCCACGCATATATAAACAAATGTAATTTAAATTTACTTAATATGATATGGCCTGAGGAGCAGGGGTGTATCCAGACAGACAAAAGGGGAAGGGGCCACAGATACCATGGGAAGCAGGGGCAGCTTTTTGTGGGCCCCTACACCCCATGAGGTCCTCATAAGTAGGAAGACTGGAGAGAGTCCAAAGTTCTCTGCCAGGCCTCTGGCTATGTGAGTCATAAAGGGCTCTTCAGTCAGGAAAAACAAAAACCTACACAGATGAGCTGTAGGGACCAGAAGGGAGCCAGGCAGGGAACCCTGCCACCCACAACAAACACCAGACCAAGGGAGCACTAGGCATGAGGAAGGCCCTGCTGTAGCAGAGTAACTGCCCAGAGCAGGACCAGCCAGGGTATTTACATCTCAGACCTCTATTCAAAACCATAATGGACCGGGCGGTGGTGGTGCACGCCTTTAGTCCCAGCACTCAGGAGGCAGAGGCAGGCAGATCTCTGTGAGTTCGAAGCCAGCCTGGTCTACAAGAGCCCCAAAGCTACAGAGAAACCCTAGCTCATAAAACAAAACAAAGCAAAGCAAAACACCACAACAGGCTTGAAGGGACAAGGGGAGTATAGTGGCATCTCTGCAGCCTTGAGGACATGGGCCATGTCACCAGGGTCTTCTGTAAAATCCCCAAGCAACCTCTCCTGATACATACTGTCGGCCCCAGTTCACAGATTTTAAAACTGATGCTCAGAACGGTTGAGCATCCTCCCCAGAATCACACAGCTATTAAATAGAATGCGTAATATCTGACTCCAGTTCTGTGTGAAGCCTCCACAGGCTTTTGTGTACATACCTTCTGTGTGTGTGTGTTTGTGCGTGCACACGTACAGGCCAGAGGACAACCTCAGCTGTCATTTGTCAGGTGTCATATACACCTTTTCTCTGAGACAGGGTCTCTCACAGACCTGCAGTTCATCCAATAGCAGGGCTGTCTGACCAGCATTCCCCAGGGGTCCCCCTGTCTCCACCATGACAGTACTGGGATTATACACATGTGCCACCATGCCTGGCTTTTAAAATAATTTACACCTATTATTATTTATTGGGGGAATATGCGCCACAACATATGTGTAGCAGAGGAGAATTTGAAGGAGTCAATTCTCTCCTTCCACCATGTGGGATCTGGAACCACACTCAGGCCGTGAGGTGGAGGCAGGAGGATCAAGGATTCAATGTCATCCTTGGCTATGAAGTGATTTCTACAGTAATTTGTACTACTTGAGTCTCTGTCTCAAAAAATAAATAAATAAAAGTAAATGGGCTTAGGCAGCAAAACCTTGTATGGCAGGTAGCAGCTGGGCCTTGGGCAGACAACCTCGGCAAGAATCAGTTTTATCCTGGCAGTGGGACTCACGGACCACAGCAGCTAGCACAGGCCTGTCTCTCTCTGTGTGCACAGGCCACCCTGCAGCCAGCAGGGCCAATTTGCTGCCACACTTACCCAGCCAGCTGCTTCACCTGCCACACCCACTCACCCAGCTGTTTCACCTGCCACACCTGCCCAGCCAGCTGCTTCACCTGCCATACCTGCTCACCCACCTGCTTCACCTGCCACACCCACTCACCCAGCTGTTTCACCTGCCACACCCACCCACCCAGCTGTTTCACATACTGCACCTGCTCAGCCAACGCTTTCACCTGCCACACCTGCCCACCCAGCTGTTTTACCTGCCACACCCACCCACCCAGCTGCTTCACCTACTGCACCTGCTCAGCCAACTGTTTCACCTGCCACACCTGCCCACCCAGCTGCTTCACCTGCCACACCTGCCCAGCCAGCTGCTTCACCTGCCATACCCACCCATCCAGCTGCTTCACTGCCACACTCACCCAACCAGTTGCTTCATGGCCACACCTGCCCATCCAGCTGCTTCATCTGCCACACCCATCTCACATGATCTAACTCCATAACTTTACCCACAGAGGTCAAACTACCCTGCAGAGTGGCCCTACACCCAGGCTGTGGGAGGTGGCCGAGTGTGCTCTTGGGCTTGGCCAGGACCACTCTGAATTCCTCACTGCACACACATCATGGCCTCGCTCCCTGCCTTCTCCTGGATCTCCTGGCCTCACCTTCGGAACGAACTGACACTTGGTGCTTAACCACAGGACAGGTTGTGAGAGATGAGTTGTTAGACGATTTGTCATCGTGTGGTCATTGACCCGAAAGGTCCCAGGTCAGTAGTCACTGATTGACTGCACAGGAGAGGTGCAGGATTGAGCATGTGGCTGTGTGGTTAGAGCGCTTGGCCAGCATGCACAAAGAACCTAACCAGGGGGGGTGGAGCACGCCTGTAATCCGGGAAGTCAGGAGGCTCAGAAGTTTAAGGCCATCCTCGAGCCAACCTGGGCTACGTGAAACCCTGTCTCAAACCAATCAACAACAAAAAAGATGTGATAGCTGAGGAGCATGAGGCTGCTGCACGCTTCGCACTTCCAGAGCAGACTGGGTTTTTCTTTAAGTTGCATTTACTTGCTTATTTATTTTGGTGGGGGCGGGAAGTGCACATGCCACCTGTGCATATGGAGATCAGGTGATACAGAGTTTTTCTCTCCCAAGGGTGAGTCCCAGAGATTCAATTCAGCTCCTCAGATTTAGCAGCAAGGATCTTTACCTGCTGAGCCACTTTCCTGGAATAATATCTCAATATAACTAGTAATGCACTAGAAATTAATGATTAAATGTATAGTACTGAAAATACATAAAGCAGCTATATAGTCATTAATTATTGCATTCTGTACACGATTGTGCTGAGTTTGCTAATGCCTAGAACAGAGTGGATGTTGTTCCCATGTTAACACACTTATAGATACATACACATCACACACACACACACACACGCACACACACACAAAGGAAGTCCATCTCCCTATTCTTTTGACTGCTGTCTGGAGTTTTGAACTGTAGAGGCAGAACCCCACCTCAGCTTCTCCCAGCTCCTGCTCAGTGTCCTGGCCTGGACCCTGGTCATCTGGCTATCAAACCCTAACCCTGCCCGCAGCTACCACGTAGAGCACCCGGCTGGCCCCAGCCAGACTCTGCCCACCTTGGGCTCTGCTCAGAGGACAGGGCTGAACTGATTCTGTCACGAAGGGTTAGTCTTGTCTCTGGGCTGGCGGCCTGCGAGGGGACAAGACAAATGTATTTAGACAGGCTTGATCTGGAGCACTGTTGTCAGACAGGCTCCCGCAAGATCTTGCAGGATCTTCCAATCCCATCATAAGAAGGCTGTGGACTGGAGCTGTAGCTCAGTTGGTAGAGTGTTTGCCCAGAGTTCACGAAGCCTTAGGTTCCAAACTAGCACCCCATAGAACTGGGCACGGTGGTGCTGCCAACATGTAATTTCAGCACTTGGGAGGGAGAGGCAAGAGGATATGGAGTGCAGGGTATCCTTGGATACACAATCAGTTGGAGGCCTGCCTGAGCTACATGAGATACTGTCTTAAAAGTGAAAGATACACATGGGCTATAGGGTTGGGGACTAAGACTCCAAGGAGGACACTGGAGAAGCTCACAAACCTTCAGGGGAGCTGGAAGTGTCAGGACAAGCTAGAGACCAAAGCCAGTGTCTTCTACTGCCTTACATGGGGCGTGACCATATACCTGACTTTTGATCCCAGGAGGGTACTAGCACATCCTGCTGGTCCTTGAGCCAGGCTTTCTTTGAGTGCATGTGTGTTTATATGTGTTCACACGGGTGAGCACACTTGTGTGCAGATGCGTTGCCACACACCACTCCGACAGGCAAGCTGGCTACGCAGCTGGTAGCAGACTACAGATGGACCACCAGGAAGGAAGCCTACCGGCTCGGAACCCCTTACCATCCTTCACATGCCAGCACACACATGGCGGCCATTCCTTCATCCCCTGGCATTCCCCTAGCTTCTGCTCCATTGCTACATAGGCAACACTTCCACAGAGATGGTAGAATCTCCCTCATGAAGATTCCTTGCCTTTGAGGCATCTCTGGAGAGAGAGAGAGAGAGAGAGAGAGAGAGAGAGAGAGAGAGAGAGAGAGAGAGAGAGAGAGAGAGAGAGAGAGAGAGACCCTAAGCATCACGCAAGGCACCTGGCCAAGCAGGTTACTTCATTAGCTCAACTGGTTGGAAGCTGCAACTGTGAATACCATAGGCAAAGGTTCTATGTGACTCAGGTGGCTCAAAGAACGGAAATCAATCCAAGAGTCCTGGTCAAGACTTTTAGCCAAACCCAGCCTTTATTTAGCTGTGTGACCTCCAGTGAAATGGAAGGACTCTCTAGTACTCACTGGTCACTAACTCTGCCCAAAAGATGATTGGGCAGCATCTCTAGCCAGCTCTCCTTCATATTCATTGGAAGGTCGCTTGCTCTATGCATTGTTTTCCCAGTTTCTTGGCAGTTTTAATTCAGATCATATTGGCAGGGCTGGGATGGAGCTCCAAGATACTGGGCTTGCTTAGCATGCTCAAGACCTCAGATTTAAACACATTTGCAATTGAATTAAAACTTGGTTCTTCCTTTTCCTTTGGTTCTGGGCTGGAACCCAGAGCTTCACACATACTGGGTAAACACTCTATAGCAGAAGCCACATGCCCAGCCCATCACTGGGGGATTCTAGGCAGGTGCCCTACCACTGAGCCACGACCCCAGCGGCTCATTGGAGGATTCTAGGCAGGTGCTCTACCACTGAGCCATGTCCCCAGCCCCTCACTGGGGGATTCTAGGCAGGTGCTCTACCACTGAACCACACCCCTAGTGAGGATTCTAGGCAGGTGCCCTACTGCTCAGTCACATCCCCAGCCCGTCCCCGGGTAAATGCAAGGTAACGGCCTGCCATTAAGTCATCCATCAGTACCTCACTGGGAGATTCTAGTCAGGTGCTCTATCTCTGATTCCTATCCATTGCCTTGAGCTCCAGAATGCAGTGAACAAAGCAGACAAAACATCCCCCACAGAGGGACCTCACTGAGCAAATGTGTTCCCAACATAATCCTCCTGCATTGTTAGACACGCATGAATGTCCAACCCTGTCCTGAGCTCACTGCATCACACCTCTCAGTGTGACAACTTGTGCAAGTCCACATTCTCACCATAAAGTGGGTCTGCCCTGTGGGGATCCCCAGCCCCTGAAAGAGTCAGAGCCATAGGAAGGGCCATCCGAGGGCTGCCCTTGATGGTGTGCTATGAGCCAGAGCCAGATGGGCTGGTGGGGTGTCTCAGCTCAGCGTTCAGGGCTTTCTGCCATGTGGGTACCTATCTGTCAACCTGTAATAATTCCCTGAGTCCTGTTTAGGAAGTGCACCTGTTACCAAACTTGGGGGTCACTGCCTGTGCCCCAAGATAGTTTCAGCTACTTGTCCTCAATAAGTTAATTAAAAGAGTCACATTAATAGTAGAAAGCAGATAAGGGAAATTCATTAATGTGGCCATGCTGGGAAGAAGGACAAAGAGGTCCCTGGAACTCCCCAGGGTCAGTCCATACGGGGCTCTCTGTGGAGGTATCTAACACAGAATGACAGCCTTCCAGATGCCTCAGGCCCCAAAGACCAGTCTATGGCCTCCCTGGGTCTGAACAGGAAGGCTGAAGTTTCCTGGGACACAGTCACCTACAGCCAATCAGGGAAGAGCCTCACAGGCATTGGAACCATCAGGAACTGATGCAGTGGCTGGGTGGAGAAGGTGCCCAGAGGAGCTGACTCTGTCAAGTCAGCCCACAGGCAGACAGAAGCCTGGCACACAGGAGCTCCACCTGGGCCACCCCCTGGACCATCTGGTGGCTTCTGCTTCTTGGAGGCCCACTGGTTTCTCAGAAGAAAACTCCAGGAAGCTCCCTCCCTTCAAACCCAACTCCATGCACCGTGTTTCCTAATACAACACAGAGGCTGTCTGAGGTGCCCCAGCCCCCTCGTTTAGCTCTGAGGTGTAATTAATCCATAAATTAAGCTCCTGCAGACTCACAAATACCCAGGAAAAAAACTGGAAAAAAATATAATTAGTTTGCCCATATGATTCCATCTGTTAACTCTGAGTTCAACACCACTGTAGAGAATCCCAGGGGCTTTGTTGGTTATGTTGGCTCTGCTTTGGGGAAGGAAGCCCAGGTTCTCAAAGCCATGTGCCATGGGGCAGGAACCAGGGAACACAGCATAGCCCCCAGAGATATGACTCTCGGGGAGGGCCAGGGGTATAAGGACAGCCAGAGACATTCGCATGTGTGCCCCCAGCCAGAGCACTGAAATGCATCTAAGACTGGTTCTGTCATCTCTATCACAAGCTATACACACAGGAAGAAAAAGGTTGGGAAAGGAAAAGAGAATCAGAGAGCAAGAAGCCTGGGAGAGCAGAGGCCAGGGCAAAAGGAGCCAGTTACATATCAGAATAGAACTTAGAATCCCTCTCGTGCCCCATTACGCTCCTTCCCAGCACCCAGTTTCTGCTGTACCATCACTTGCTATTATTGATCTGGCTGGGAGAAGGACCAGTGAATGTTTTTTTCTTCCCTTCCCCAAATTATTTATATAACAAAATGAATACATCTGTTTTAATAACAGTTAAATAAGACCCAAGAATAGAGTCAAAAGGCATACCCACATTGTTCTCTCTATTATTCTTAATCCCCAGGGGTGACATTATTAGCTGGTGTGGAGCTGGCATGACGGCTCAGAGGGTAAAGGCCTTTCGCAAGCAAGCCTGAGAACCCAAGTTCGATCCCCGGAGCCCCCTTGAAGATGGAAGGAGAACTAATTTAACCAAGTTGTCCTCTGACATCTACATGCACACAATGGGATGCACTCGCTCACACTCTCACATGATACCACGGACATGCATATACATAATAAATAATGAACTTTAAAAAACTGATATTTAAAGGATACTAATGTTTTGATGCCATAAATATCGAAAGATATTATACTGTTTATGATGCTGGCAACTTCTCAGTTACTCACAGTTCCCAAGAACCAAGCACGCACACATATCTCTCTGCATTTGGCACATGGTTCAGACTCATCCTGAGGGTATTTTGTGAGGGTATATGCACAAGCTCATGTGTGTGATAGTACCTATGCATGCACGCGCGTGTGGAGGCCCGCGGTCAACCTCCAACATTGCTTTTTGAGATGGGTTTTTTGTTGTTGTTGTTGTTGTTTTGTTTCTGGAATGCAACAGTTTGGCTGGGCTATCTGGCTAGCAAGCTCCAAGGTCCTGCGGAAAAGTTTCTGCACCCCATAAGCCTCTCTGCAGATGCAATATTCCAAACCAGATCAAATCAAACCAGATTAGAAGAAGTCCAGGTTTAATAGATACAAACACTCCCGGATGGCTTTCCAGCCCCTCAGCGAGGAGATAGGAAAGGGAAACCCGGAAAACCACGTGTTCGTTTTCTGGGAGCAGTTTAAATACCCTCTGGGAGTGGTCTTGAGCATCTCTGGGGAGGGGACATCATTAGGTGGACTTTCTCGGGGGTGGAGTCTGGACTGAGGCAACTCTCCAGGGAGGAGGCTTGGAGTGGTATACCCACCCGAACATTCCAGACTCTGGAAATATGGATACCTGGTGCTGGGGTGTGGCTTCCATCCAAACACCTACCTCTTACTGCCTCCTCAGTGTTGGATTTACACATGTACACCACCACACCTAGCTTTTTAAAATGTGGGTTCTGGGGCTCAAACTCCAATCCCCTGGCCTGCATAGCAACTGCTTCACTGATAGCAATTTCCTAATCCCTTCATCCTTTATGCAAAGTGCATGCTGTTACAGCAACAGAATGTTTATATTTTCTGTTCAATCCACATGGTCTCCTATATATTGCTATTTGGTTTATTTCTAAAATTTTAACTCTTAATTTTTTTAAGAAAAAACACTGGGAGAGGAACTAGGGAGGTGGCTTAGTGGTTAAGAGCACATGCTACTTTTTTTTCTTTTTTAAAGACAGGGTCTCTCGATATAGCCCTGGCTGTCCTGAAACTTTCTATGTAAACCAAGCTAACTTGAGCTCAAAGAGATCTGCCTGCCCCTGCCTCCAAAGTGCTAGGATTAAAGGTGTGCACCACTATGCTCAGCCTCACATTCAAATCTCACAGGAGACCCAAGTTCTGTTCCCAGAATCCATGGCTCATAACCACCTGCGATTCCAACTTCTGAGATCCCATGTCCTTTTCTTGGTTCTACAGACACCAACACTCACATGCACATTCTATACACAAACACACACACACACATACACATAATAAAAATAAGATAAAGTCTTTAAAACGCTGAGAAATAGTTAAAGGTGACATTTGTTTTTTTCTTATCTTGAAAGATACAAACAAAACAGAACCTGGTCGGGTGGCAGTGGTGGGGGGGGGGAGCGTCTGGAGTGATGGTTCAGTGGTTAAAAGCATTTGCTGTTCTTGCAGGTTCCACTCCCAGCAGCCATATCAGGAGGCTCACACATGCCTGTAATTCTAGTTCCAGGGGATCCAGGCAGCTACACTCACATACACATATCCACAATGCAGACACACACACACACAACTTTTAAAAATAACGAAAGCACAACCCAGGAAGACCACCAAATGACTTGCAGGCAAGGAGCACGGCACAGGAAGGAACCTGCATTCCATTCTCCTCTTGGGATTCCATCTCCTGTCTCCGGTGATGGAGCCCTGACAGAAGGTGATACCCAGGACCAGGCACATGGCCGAGTTAATTACTAACATGATGGGGTCTAGAACCACTTAGGAGACATCAGTGAGGGGGTGTCTGGATTAAGTTCACTGAGGTGGGAAGGCCTGTCTACGGTTGGTGGCACCATTCCATAGACTGGATAAAAAGGAACCTTCATTTTCATTTTACTCTCTGACTGTGGAGTAGCTATGACCAGCTGCTCCAAGCTCCTGCCACCATCCCCTTCTCTACGCCGTGATGGATTGCACCCTTGAATTGGGAACCAGAACACACACTCCCTCCTCCAGCCACATTTGAGGTCATTTTATCAAAGTGACTTGAAAGAAACCAGGACAGGTGGAGAGGTGGTGAGAAGGGAGAGGGGACACCTATAGAAAAGAGGGACAGAGGACAGGAGGAGAAGTGTCAGGACCAGGCAGAGAAGAAAAAGGACTGGAGGGGAAGGGGAATCATGAAGAATGAGGAACAAAGAAAATGAAGGAAGCTGAGGGATGAGTAGTGTGTTAGTGACTTTTCTCATCGCTGATACAGAATGCCTGACAAAAACACCGAAGGAAGGAAAAGTTCATTTGGGCTCACAGTTTGAGGCCACAGGCTAGTCCATTATGGTGCAGAAGGCATGGATGCCAGAGAAGGTGACAGCTGGTCACATGGCCTCAACAGTCAGGAAGAAGAGAGGTGAATGCTGGGGCTCAGTTCTCTTTCTCCTCTTCATGACATTCAGGATTCATGGGATGGGCTGTCCACACTTAGGGCTGACCGATGAGGATTCCCTTCCATATGCTGTGAATGCCATTGGTTAACAAAGGAACTGTTTTGGGCCTATGCAGACCAGAATAGACTTAAGTGGGGGAAAACTAAACTGAATGCTGGGAGAAAGAAGGCAGAGTCACAAAACATCATGGAGCTGCCAGTGGAAAGACACGAGCTGCCAGTCCAAATCTTGCTAGTAGGCCATGAGTCTCATGGTAAAAAATACAAAATAATGGAAATTGGTTAATTCTAGATGTAAGAGCTAGCCAATAAGAAACTAGAGCTAATAGGACAAGCCGTGATTTAATTAATATAGTTTCTGAGTGATTATTTCATATTTGAGAAGCCTGGAATGAATGAGCAACCTCCCACAACAGTAGGCCGTCCCTCCTCACTTAACCAGATCTAGAAACCCCTTACAGATGTGTACAGAGTGTGTTCCCACAATGACTCTAAATTCAGTCAGATGGACAATGACAATTCCCCATCGCAGAGGCAGTAATTACTAAAGGAATGAAAGATTCCTTGAAGCCATGCTTGTCCAAGCAGTTCCTGGCAGCCTATAGGTATCGATAAACTCCACCCAGGAGTGGGGGTACCAGCTGCTTCCTCTCTGGCCTGATGCTTCTCTTTAGGGTCCTAAAGGGTGGCATGTTTCTTGTCTTCACTTCCTACTCTCACCCTAGTCCACCTTTGACTCCTTACCTAACACTGTGAAATGACTCTCAGTGACCCTCTCAGGTAAATCAAACCCACTACAGGGACCTTACTCTGAAGCCCTAGTGTGCTTGTCAACTGTCTGTTACTATGGCAGGATACCTAAGAAAATTAAAGAAAGGGGACTTTTTTTGTACTCTTGATCCCAATCCAAGGCCATTGGTTTGTTGTGCAACTTCTCCCAGGGAGAAGTAACAAATGTCTACTGGCCCTAGACAGGACACTGACAACAGGTGCCCTACACAGGACACTGATAACAGGCGTCCCAGACAGGACACTGACAACAGGCACCCTAGACAGGACACAACAGGCGCCCTAGACAGGACACTGACAACAGGTGCCCTACACAGGACACTGATAACAGGCGTCCCAGACAGGACACTGACAACAGGCACCCTAGACAGGACACAACAGGCGCCCTAGACAGGACACAACAGGCGCCCTAGACAGGACACTGACAACAGGCACCCTAGAGGGGACACTGAAAACAGGTGTCCTAGATGGGACACTGACAACAAGCCAAGGAAACAAGTCTGCCAGGCCTATCTTAGGGAACCAGGGAGTTTACTGGGGTCACTTACAGATTATGGTAACTCAAAGACAACTGTGTCACCAGAAAGCCCTCCCCAGCATGAGTGACAGCTGACAAGAGCCGTACCCTAGAGACTATCCTCAGCCACGCAAAGCATCTCATCCCATGTCTGAGAAACCAAGGAAACAGAAAGAGACTGGAGTCTGTCAACAATTTGATATCCTTCTATGAGGCTCCACCTCCTAAATTTTTCACTGTCTCCCACCAGTGTCAGATCCTGGGGATCAAACCTTCAACATGGGTGTTGAGGGAACTTTTAAAATCCAATCTATAGGGGCTGAGCAGATGGATCAGTCAGTAAAACTGCTTGCTACTCAAAAATGAGGACCCAAATTCAATCCCCATGTGAAAAGCTGAGTGTGGCAGTATGTTCCTGTAACCCCGCAATGGGGAAGTAGAGACAGGAGAATACCTGGGGCTCTCTGGCTAACCAGGCTAGCCAAACTGGTGAGCCCCAAGATGACTGAGAGAGCTTACCTCAGAAAACAAGGTAAATATAGCTAATGACCCCACTACCAAGATTAACTAACCCACCGTCTCGTCCAACTGTATGGAATAAACTCAGTGATCCAGGCTGCTGATGTTCTCCAGTAAAGCACAGAGCCCACCCAGTCCCAACTTTAGGCTATGTTTATGACTTGTGGCTGTCATTTCTTCATTGCCTGTCGTTCCAGTCAGATCAAGTCCAAAGCTGTGCAGGCCGTGGTTCACACATGTGTGCACATGTACAAACATGCACACACACACACACACACACACACACTGAATTGCAGCAGCGCCCACTTCCCTCATATGGCAGCTTCCTGATGCCAAAGAACATAGCCTGTCCAGAGACTGTGATTGCCTTGCCTTTGCCCTCTAACTCCTCAAAGTGCTGTCCAGGTGGCGGCACCCTGGACTTCCTTGCCCCTCAACTGGGAGACTGTAGTAGCTGCAGGGCTCCAACCCCAGCTTTTAATGATTCTAAACTCATCCCAAGCCCTGCTCTCACCATGATATGCATATTTACATCTCTTTCCCTGGGAACTGGAGCATTAATAAGTAATGTACATTTCAAGAACATGCAAAATACACTTCAGCAAAAGGGCCGAGGGTACAGCTCAGTGGTAGAGCACTTAACAGCATGCAGAAGCTGGGTGTAATGGCCAGAGCAGCAGAAAATACAGAAAACAGCGGGAGGCTATAACAATGGGTATTTCCAATGCTTTGCTTGGACTGTAGTGGCTTGTAGGGATTTATGAGCACTCCCTACTAAGCTACAACCCTAAACCTCCAAGGCAATGTTTTCATTGTACTTGTTAGCAAATAAGTCTTTGCATAGTTTCACTAAAAGATATTAACAGTAGGGGCTGGAGAGAGGGCTCAGTGGTTAAGAACATATGCTGTGCTTGCAGACGACCCAAGGGCAGTTCCCAGCATCCAGGCTTTAGTTCCCAGCACCAGGATTGGACAGCTCACATCTGTCTGGAACTCCAGATCCAGAGCATCTATCTGGCCTCCATGGGCACTGCACTCATTCACACCCACATAGACACACACACACACACACACACACATTTCAAATAGGGGCTGGAGAGATGGCTCAGTGGATATGAGTGCTTGTTCTGCAAGTACAAGGCCTCCAGTTCAAATCCCCAGCACCTTTGTAAGAAGTTGGGCATAGCTGTTCTGGTCTGTTACCCCAGTACCAGAGACTAGAGACAGGCAGGCCACAAAAGCTTACTAGCCAGCAGGTTTGGCCGAAATGGTGAGCATGGAGTCGTTAGAGAGATCCTCCCTCAAGGTACTAAAGCAAAGAGTGACAGAGAAAGGCATCTGATGTCCTGCTCTGACCTGCATGGGTGTGTGCAATCACATCCACACACATGCACCACATACATATATCACACACCCCACCCACATGCAAAGATATTGATTCAAATATACAGTATCACCAATAAGACGAATAAATGTCAGCCCTGACTAAATGTAGTGATCTCTTCTCTTTTCCCTTCTTGGGTCTGACAGAGGTCCTCCAGGAGCAGGTGGTAGCTCTGAAATTCTATTTGGTTCACGTGTGTGACCCTTAGCGTCACTATTGGTCACTGATGTCTGTCTCTGCAGACTGTCCAGCATGTGAAGTGATCAAGCGAGGACCCCATGCTATGTTTCTGACATAGCACCCTCATGGCTCACAGCTACCTGATGTTGGTATTAATAGTCTCCTTGACAGAATCTAGAGTCACTGAGAGATGGGCCTCTGAGCTTGCCTGTGGGGGTTATCTTGATTATGTCATTGAAGTGGGAAGCCCCATCTTAACTGTGGATGTGTTGGAAATAAGATAATAGCAAACTCAAAAATAAAATATGCAGTTCTACACATGATACCCATCACAGAGAAAAGGCAAGAATGGCTGGGGTCTCTGCCAAGACCATGGTTTTTAAAGACCCTCGAGAATTCCTGCTCTTTTCTCCCATAGGCTGGGGTTTGTCCCCTTCCCTACCCCACCCCAGACTCAGGACTCAGTACCTTACTGAATGAGTGTCTTGGGCCTTAAGACTGCCCCCTTTTCCTGAGGTGGGCTTGGTCACACAGCAGAGTATCTGTAACTCTCCAACTCTCAGATTTATGAATGAACAAGCTCTGGCTGGCTGGGGAGAGAGGGCCCCAGGGTGTTCTGTTCTCTGTAACCGGGATTAATTCTAAATGCACCCCCATATAGGAAAAAGACCATAACCTATTTCTCACAGTCAGGCCCTAGCCTCTGTGACATGGAGAAACTGAGCTGAGCACTAGCAAGCTTCAGCCTGCTCTTCTGACGGCAGACTTCAAGTGAGCAGCCGCTTCCGGCTCTGCCATCTTGACTTCCACACCACGGTGGACTACCTTAAATTGGGAGCTAAAGCTCACCCTCTCTCCCTTGAGTTTCTTTCGCCAGAGCATTTTATCACTGCTACAGAAAAAGAAATAAGACATTCACGGTAAAGCCACACCCTCCAGCGTGTGACAGCAGCCCCAGTTGACATCAGATGCCATCCCATGCCGGTTCTAGATCAGGACTGCCAATGTGCGAGTCAGTGTGAAAAAGACTCTAAAGGAAATACAACATGACTTAGCCCTAGCCAGATAAGGAGAATCATAACTCTAAAACAAGATTCAAGTTAATCTAAATAATATGTTTTCTATAAAAGAGAACAATATTTTACAGATAAAAAACAAATGAAGTCATACATAAATCAATATAGCTAGCAATATTTCTGTGGGTAGACATCAAGTGGGCTGTCTACAGCAAAAGTGGGCACCTCTGCCCTCACCCCTGCTGTATGAAGGCCAGAGGATAGGCCCCAGGCATCCACCTGTCCCTGTCCTCCCAGTGCTGGGATTAGAACCACAGGCCATTACATCCTGCCTTTTTACATGATTCTAAGAACCCATCTCAGGTCCTCGGGCCTGCATGGCAATGGCTTTACGGACTGAGAGATTTCCCCAGCTCCTGGGAAAAACCGTCTCTCAGATGCCCTTATATAGCACCCTAGCTAGACACAGGGTGTGTAGATGCTCGGGACCTGACCAGCTGAACAGCACCTTGTGAGACATCTGCACAGTAGTCATGAGAATGTTAATCCGATAGAGGCTAAAAGCAAATGGCTATGTTATTAAAAGATTTATTTTTATTTTTAATTATGTGTATCTGTGTGTTTGTGCAACTGAGTGCAGTGCTCATAGTGTCCAGAGGGGGCATCAGTTCCCCTGGAGCTGGAGCTACAGGGTCATCATGAGCAGCTTTGCTGACAGGTGCTAAAAACTGAAACCCAAGCCTCCACGAGAGCGGTACACTCTGTTTACTGGTGAGCCACCTCTCCAGTTCACAAGTGGCTATGTTTTGTATGCTTACAAAGAATTTTTATTAACATGAGGGAAAAGGTATGATATATTGAAAAAGCCGGACATGAGTTGTTATATAATTGTGGTATCTGAGTTATGCTAAATGAATGCATAAACTGTGCGGAAGGTTAACAATTTTCCATGGAGTGGGATAATAGGCAGTTTCTAAATCAAACCTCTTGGGACTTCTGTGCTTTCCCATGTGAACGGTTATTTTACAAAGGGTTTAAGATAGTCCAACTTAATTCCGGGTCTCGATCTGCAAAGTTTCGTCTCTCCACACCCATGATGCCACAGATGAGGGTCAATGACGTTCTGAATCTTTGCTACACAACTGTCTTCTTCAGAGAACTTCAGCTCCACCAGCCAGTGTCTTTTCACATGCTAGCAAGATGACTGAGGGCCCTAGTTAAGCCCAGGCTGAGGGTTGGCTGCCAGGAGAACCAACTGGGTATTGAAGAGTGGGGACTTTCAGCTCCCCCCTCCCCGCCTTCCTCCAGGGAGAGGAGAGCGGCTCAAGGTTGAGTTGATCACCAAGGTCAAAATATTTCATCTGCCTTTAATCCCAGCACTGGCGAGGCAGAGAAAAGCAGGTTCCAGTGAGTTCAAGACCAGCCTTGATTACCTAGTGAGTTTGAAGGCAGTCAGGGCTACATAGTGAGACCCTGTCACAAAAGAAAAACAAAAACAGTCATTCGATCCGGCCAGTCAGACAGCTCCACAGTAAAAAGCAATTTCCAGGCAAACCTGATGACCTGAGATGGTCTCTGGAATCCTCAGTAGGAGAGAACTGAGTCCTAAAAGTTGTCCCACTGACTTCCTCATGCATGATATGACACACATATATGTGTGTTTACACATATATACATATGTAAACACACAAACATGAGAAAGAGAATAAATTTTTCAATGCAATAAAAATTACTTAAGCTACAAACCTATATAATGAGATGTCTGTTAAAAAGCCCAAAAATGACGGAGTCAGTTCACCCCAACTCTGAGATGAAATGTGTCCAGACTGAGGGGCCTTCTGAACCCCACCCTACAGATTTCTTCATCTAGTGTTCATCTGCAATGAAATAAAATATTTCATTAAATATTTAAAATATCCTTTGTTAAATGCTGTCATTAAATATTTATAATATCCTTTGTAATAAGTCTGCAGTAGTAAGTGAACTGTTTTCATGGGTTCCGTGAGCCACTCTATCAAATGAGCAAACCCACAAAGGGGTCACGGGAACTCTGAACCAGGTGGGACAGATGTCATGAGCAACGTGTGATCTGTGACTTATGCTTGGCATCTGAAGTGGAGGCAGTCTTGCAAAACTGAGCCCTTAACCCTCGGTCCTACGCTAAATCCAAGTGGTGTCAATTAAACCAAGTCAGAGGAGAGCCAGGTTTTGTCCTTAAAGAACTGGACAAAAGGTTGTGGGTTGGGAAGTAGATGGTGGGGGTATTGTGAGGGGGGAGGACAGCGGGGAGCTGTTTGTCCTTTCCTTAGATTTAGGGAGGAGTGATCTGATGCCTTGGTCCTGCCGCCCAAGACTTGAAGGGCAGACAGATAAGCCAATCAGGCTAATAGGCTGTGCCCGCCCACTTGCATCCTGATTCTTAGAGTCACAGCCTGCATAAGGAAATGGCAAGGTCCTACCAAAAACCTGTGATCTCAGACTCCCCAACAGACTCCAAATGCTGGAATTCCAGAAGAATGGCGTGTGCTGTTGCCGCTTCCTAAAGAATCTCACTGAGTTCAGGTGGGCACATTCCCCACCTGTAAAATGGGTACACCTTAACCTCTCCTCCCACACACCCTTCCTCAGAATTCCCTCCCCTTCCAGTCGCCCAGGAATTGGGAACAGTGGGTGCTGTGGATTGCATTAACCCTGACACTGAATCTCCCCACTTCCTCCGAGACTGACAAGAGGGATCTTCTTCTGTCTATGCTGTCTTCTCTAAGATGCTGGGCTTCAAATCTCCCCAGAGCGCCCCTCCCGTGCTGCTGCTTGTTTGGTGACAAGTCTGCTAATCCAAAAAGACAGTCCATATCAATGTCCCCTCGTACCCAAGCCTTTCAGTAGGAAATGAGGAACACTGGTGCGGGGGCCCATGAGTTTGGCCCGCGTGTTGTCCAGCAGTTTCCTGAGTTGAGATGTTTTGTGCTAAAGGGAGACCTAGGACCAGTGAAGTAAATCCTGAAACCCTGAAGCGAGATGAACAAAACTCACCACAAGGCCCACTCCTAAGCCAGAGAAATTGGAGCTACAGTTTGGGGAGGGAGCCCAGTCGCCTGGAGGAGCCCCCCCAACCTGTTCAGCTTCATGAATGTTCCCAGCTACAGCCCCCTTCAGCCACTCAGGGTAGAGTAGCCTCCATGATGCTGTCTTTAAGTTCCCCATGCTTCCGTGAAGACCCCAACAAACTCATCGATTCTCCATGTTGGACTCGGGAGGAATCATTACTCTGGCCTGTTGTTGATGTCCCGGCAGGGATGACTATCTGTGTGAAACACGGTGCCCTGAGAAAGTTTCTCATGACTGATAAGTAAAAATACACCCTTCCCCCCCCCCCCTGTAGTGGATAACTCCGTCAATATAATAAAACAATCAAGCCGAATTCAAGTTCAGGCTTTAATCTGAGCAAAGCATTCCCGGGTGGTCCCAGGGGAAAAGGGGAAACCACATGGCAGGGGGCGGGGGGAGCACTGGACACACAATAACACAGGCCTTGTCTTAAATAGCCTGTAGGTGTGGTCTTGAGCATCTCAGGGGGAGGAGCTGACCCTTGGCAGGTTTTCTCAGGGATGGGGTCTGGAACGAGAGGAGTGAGGCCAGGTGGGGCTTCCACCTAAACAGTGACATCTATGCCGCTTTGAGATACTGACATGCAAGTATGAACTGATGTTCCCAGAAACAAAAAGAAAAAAGCCACACCTGGGCTAAAGAGTCTTCGAGGATGACTGCCGAGCACATCCAGGACTGAAGGGTGGGAATGTTGCAGATCCAGAACCAAATGGCTCTCGGTTGTCCATCCTCGTGTGAACGAGAATTTCAGGAAGGAAGCCACAACTTATCTTCAGCCTCCGAAGCCATGCTTTCTTGCCGGCCTCTGTGTCAGACCTAACATCCTGTGTCAACAGAGGAAGTCACAGCAAACACCCTGACAAATGGATAAATACCTTTGGGAATGCATTAACTTTATAAAACCCTAGTTTTCCACCAAGAGCTGAGAATATTATCTGACACAGAGTCCCACCATCTTGCTGTCGTCCCCTCCAGCCCCACCCCCACCCCACTCCCACTCCCTGTGCGCCCACAAGTGTTTCAGTTTTGGCTTTCTTTGTTCTCTTTCTACAAAAAAACTCCATGAAACTGTTATCTCATTGGAGCACGGAATTTGGGGTAACCTAAGTCTGTGTTCCAGGGCCATGACCACTCATATTTGGCCCCAGTATAAACTGTTATCCCCTTTGAGGTAAGAACTGCAGTTTTTGCATAGATACTTGGGTTTGATCTAATGTGGGAGCTAAGAGACCTAATCCTTGCGACTACCAGGTAAATCCGTTTGAAATCCGCTAACACGATGCCTTCAGGGAGCACCTGAGAACTGTAACACACAGAGTGTGTTAGCAGCGGCGGTGGAGGAGGCTAGGGGCATGGGTGTGAGCTTCTCAAGGAAGAGTTGCACTTTCTTAAGATGTGTGTGGGTGTGTGTGCGTGCGTGCGTGAGTGTGCGTGCGTGAGTGTGCGTGCGTGAGTGTGCGTGTGTGTGTGCGTGCGTGAGTGTGCGTGCGTGGGTGTACGTGCGTGCGTGTGTGTGTGTGTGTGTGTGTGTGTGTGTGCGTGAGTGTGTGTGCGTGGGTGTACGTGCGTGCGTGCGTGCGTGCGTGAGTGTGCGTGCGTGAGTGTGCGTGCGTGAGTGTGCGTGCGTGCGTGCGTGTGTGTGTGTGTGTGTGTGTGTGTGTGTGTGCATGGAGGCCAGAGGCTGACATCAAGTGTCTTTCTCATTCATTTCCCACCTTCTTTTTCTTAGACAGAATCTCTCTCACTGAACCTGGATCTTGCCTGTTTGATTAGAATGCCTGGCCAGTGAACTGAGCTGTCTCCACTTCCCCAACAGTAGGGTTCCAGGCCTGCACCACCACACACCCCCTTTTCACGTGGGTTCTGGGGATCAACTCGGGTCCTCATACTTATGAAGCAAGCACTGTACTGGCTGAGCCATGTCCACGGTCCTGTTGAAAGAGTGCTGAACATCAAGTTTAATTATGGGGGCTAAGAGAAAAAGAGCCGCTGAGGGAGAAAGAAAGACACACTGGAGTGTAGGTGGGGCTCTTCAAGGAGAGTCACAAGTGAGTGTCCTGCTGGCATCACCCATAGAGAGCATCTCAGAGGGGTCCTAAGACACTCTTCCCCTTTCCTCTCTCTTTATGACAGGCAGGATTTCGGATGTCTCTAGAGGTGCCTGAGGTGGGATTATAATCTGGTAAAGGAAGTCCAGGAGCCAGCAGGTCTGGCCAGGGACCTCAGGACAGAGCTCTTACTGTGAATGGGGTCTATGGTGAGATTCCCAAAAGACGGGAGGGTCATGGTTGGGAAAGACTAAGGTCATAGGCAAATGCTGATTGTATCGGAATTCTTGCTTCTCAGCTAGTGAGACTTCTACCAGGCTTCTTGGGGAGGGCCTACATTTTCTTCCGGTGTCTCCACTGTTTCTCTGTCCTTCCTCAAATGTCTTTGAAAAGCGATGAGATTCATGGCTTCCTTTTGTTCTATTACTATAAAAGCTTCATGGAGCTATTACCACATTAGAGCACAGTATTAAAAAACATGTTTTCCCTCAATGGTCAAATGTGTTCACGTGTGTCTGCAAAGTGTGTACTTACGTGTAAGGACACCAGAAGCTGACACTGCATGTCTTCCTCTATCACTTTCAAATTTATTTTGTGACAGGGTCCTTCCCTGAACCTGGAGTGACTGGCCACAGAGCCCCAAGGCTCCTCCTGTCTCTTCCGCCCCAGTACTAGGACTCTAAGCACATGGTACCATGCCTGGATTTTTGTTTGTGGGTTCTAAGAGATCACACCCAGGTCCTCATGCTTATGTGACAATTACTAAGCCATCTCCTGGGACCTATAAATTCAATTAACCCACTTTAGCCTAATAACACTGTAGGTACCTGCTGCCATACCCATTTTACAGATGAGAAAACCAGGTATCAGAAAGGTTAAGGAAATTGCCCATGCTTCCGTGTGACTACTATGGCATATTAGTGTAGAAACTCAGTTTGATCCCAAACCTTCTCTTTATAATTCTTCCTTCTTCCAATGGAAACAATAAAAACATACACAGAAAGAAAATTATACAGAGAAATCCCCTGTGCCCTCCTCTAGCTACAACAACTCTGTCAATCTTCTAAGACGATTTTTGACTAGTCTATTTATTATACAGAACAGAAGGTTTTGTTATGACAATTTCACACATGTACATAATGCATTGGGATCCTATTCACCCCAACTACCCTCTCTCATCCCCCTCCCTCTCCCACTGACCATCTTCTGCCCAACTCCCACCCACCACTGTCATGTGTGATGTGTTCATGCGTAGCAGTGAGTTTCAGAAGGGTTGCTAACAGCTGCATGGGTGGGGTTATTTACAGGAGCATGGGCACCTTGTCCATGGCTACGCCACTGGAGAAAATGCTCCTCCCTCTCCCAACAATAATTAGCTGCCTAGAAGACCTCAGGGAGGGGTCCGAGTGAGCCCCTCCCCACTCTGTGACAGAGTGTTGATGAACCCTATCTTGTACAGGTTCATGTAGGTAACCATGGCTGCTGAGAGTCCCAGGGCTCATGCAGCTCCAGGTTACAGTCCAGTATGGTAGAAAATTGAAGAGACGGGGGCTTGAAGCAGCTAGTCACATCATAGCCACAGTCGAGTGTAAACGGAGACTGCTTGTTTGTTTCCCAGCCACACACAGAAACTATATTAATGACATCACTACCTGGCCTGTTAGCTCAGGCTTCTTATTAACTAATTCTTAGATCTTAAATTAACCCATTTCTATTAATCTGTGTATTACCATGAGGCTGTGGCCTTCCCGTAAATTCTGGAGTCTTTCTCCTTCAGCAGCTACATGGCATCTCCTTGGCTCTGACCATTCTCTCTACAGATCTCTGTTCTGTTTTCCTGCTTGACTTTATTCTTCCCTGCCATAGGCCAAAGCATCTTCTTTATTAACCAGTGGTAATAAAACATAGTCACAGCATACAGAGGGGAATCCCACATCAGTGGAAAATATACAGCAATGAATTAATGCATGCCTGCTTTGCCCAGATAAATTTCCCCACGCTTGAAAGACTTTTTTAATTAATTAGTTAATTAATTTTGGGTTTTCAAGACAGGGTTTCCCTGTGTAATTTTGGTGCCTGTCCTGGAACTAGCTCTTGTGGACCATTGGCCTCAAACTCACAGAGATCTGCCTGTCTCTACGTCCTGAGTGCTGGGATTAAAGGCATTGCCCAGCTCTTTTTAATTTACTTAATGTGTATGTGTGGCCTGCATGTGTATCTATTCCACATTTATGCAGTACCCATGGAAACCAGAAAGGGGCATTGGATCCCCTGGAACTATAATGACAGACAGTTGTGAGCTGCCATGTGGGTGCTGGAAACTGAACCCTAGACCTCTGGAAGAACAGCCAGAGCTCTTAACTACCGAGCCATCCCTTTCAGTCCTCCATTTTTATACAGTTGAGAATACATGTATCCATGTGTAAATAAATTAAGTAAATGTACATATATTGGAATATGTGCGTCTATATAATACATATATGGACACACATGTCTGTGTATGGAGAAGGAGAGGTGGTTTAGAGAGGAAGAGTGTTTATTATATAAGCATGAGGACTAGAGTTCAGATCTGGATTCATGGAGATTCACCTCCCTCTGCCTGCTGAGCATTGGGATTAAAGGCATGAACCACCACATTCGGTCAAATTTTAGTTCTATAATGGGCAGATCAAGATTTGCATATCTTGGATGACCAAGGTTCAGTAAATCACAGGAGCGAGCTTCTCAGCACTAGTCATAAAACAGACTGTGTGGATTGGGGTGCAGCTCAGTTGGTAGAGCACTCTCCTGGCATGCACAGAGCCTTGGGTTCCATCCCCAACCACAGAACCAGGCTTGGTGACATGTTGTGGAATATTACTTTAGCTATATAAGGATGTGTTGTTACATTTGTTTATGCTGCATTTGTCTAGTGATGTAAAGATGGGTTGCTTTGCCTGCCTAAGGCACCTGATTGGTCTAATGAAAAGCTGAACGGCCAATAGCTAGGCAGTGGAGGGATCAGCAGGACTGGAAGGCAGAAAGAATAAGCAGGAGGAGGAATCCAGACTTGAGAGAGAACAAGGGAGAAAGAGAGAGAGACCCAGAGCCAGCCATTCAGGCAGCTGCCAGACAGACTCGGAGGAAGCAGGGAAGTAGAACGAACAGAATGAAGCAAGGGTCAAATGGTCCCCAAGGCAAAACATCAATGAAGAGAAACAGGTTAAATAAAGTTATAAGAGCTGGTGGGACAAGCACAAGATAAGGCCGAGCACTCATAACTGATAAAAAGTCTCCGTGTCGTGATTCAAGAGTGGTTGGTGGCCTAAAAGAAAGCCTGCACACACGTAGTCCCAGCACTCAGGAAGTGGAGAAAGAAAAATCAGAAGTTCAGGGTCACTCTTGGGGGGCCTGGCAAGTTTGAGGTTAACCTGAGACACAGGAGACTCTGTCTCTAAAAGATAAAACTTTAAAAAAAGAAAAGGAAAACCCAGATGTGTTTTGGATGATTCGCCAGCTGTCAGCCAATG